>NC_091180.1:41667940-41877940 GCF_040958095.1 Procambarus clarkii | reverse complement strand
CACCAACACCAGCAGCACCACCATCACCACCACCACCACCAACACCTACAACACCATCATCCCACATGAGTACACCCGTGCTGCTTGAGGTGCCACCACCACCACCACCACCAGCTACACCACCATCATCCCACATGAGTACACCCGAGCTGCATGAGGTTCCACCATCACCACCACCACCAACACCACCAGCTACACCACCATCATCCCACATGAGTACACCCGTGCTGCTTGAGGTGCCACCAACACCACTACCACCACCACTACCACCACCACCACCACCACCAGCTACACCACCTTCATCCCACATGAGTTCACCCTTGGTGTTTGAGGTGCCACCACCATCACCACCACCAGCTACACCACGACCACAACCACTACCACTAGCTACACCATCACCACCACCACCAGCTACACCACTACCACAACCAGCACCACCAGCTACACCTCCACCACCACATCCACCACCACCACCAGCTACACCACCATCATCCCACATGAGTACACCCGTGCTGCTTGAGGTGCCACAACAACCAGCACCACCATCAGCTACACCTCCATCATCTCACATGAGTACACCTGCGCTGCTTGAGGTGCCACCAACACCACCACCAGCTACACCAGCAACATCCCACATGAGTACACCGTGCTGCTTGAGGTGCCACCACCACCAAAACTACCACCAGCAACACCACCATCATCCTACATGAATACACCCGTGCTGCATGAGGTGCCACCACCACCACCATCGCCACCACCACCACCCCCAGCTACACCACCATCATCCCATATGAGTACACCCGTGCTGCTTGAGGTGCCACCTCCACCACCACCACCACCACCAGCTACACCACCATCATCCCACATGAACACACCCGTGATGCTTGAGGTGCCAACAACACCTCCACCATCACAATCACCATCACCACCACCACCACCAGCTACACCATTATCATCCCACATGCGTACACCCATGCAGCTTGAGGTGCCACCACCACCACCACCAGCTACACCACCATTATCCAACATGAGTACACCCGTGCTGCTTCAGATGCCACAAACACCACCACCACCACCATCACCACCACCACCACTACCACCAGCTACACCACCATCATCCCACATGAGTACACCTGTGCTGCTTGAGGTGCCACCAACACCACCACCACCACTCCCAACTACACCACCATCATCCCACATGAGTACACCCTTGCTGCTTGAGGTGCCACCACCACCACTACCACCACCAGCTACACCACCATCATCCCACATGAGTACACCCTTGCTGCTTGAGGTGCCACCACCACCACCACCACCACCAGCTACACCACAATCATCCCACATAAGTACACCTGTGCTGCTTGAGGTGCCACTACCACCACCACCAACATCTCACATGAGTACACCCGTGTTGCTTGACGTGCCACCACCACCACCACCACCTCCAGCTACACCACCATCATCTCACATGAGTACACCCGTGCTGCTTGAGGTGCCACTACCACCATCACCAACATCTCACATGAGTACACCCGTGTTGCTTGAGGTGCCACCACCACCACCACCGCCACCTCCAGCTACACCACCAACATCTCACATGAGTACACCCGTGTTGCTTGAGGTGCCACCACCACTACCACCACCACCAGCTACACCACTATCATCCCACATGAGTACACCCGTCCTGCTTGAGGTACCACCACCACCACCACCAGCTAAACCACCATCATCCCACATGAGTACACCAGTGCTGCTTGAGGTGCCACCACCACCTCCACCACCATCATCATCTCACATGAGTACATCGTCCTGCTAGAGGTACCACCACCACCACCACCACCACCAGCTAAACCACCATCATCCCACATGAGTACACCAGTGCTGCTTGAGGTGCCACCACCACCACCAGCTACACCACCATCATCTCACATGAGTACACACGTGTTGCTTGAGGTCCCTCCACCACCACCACCACCAGCTACACCACCATTATCCCACATGCGTACACCCGTGCTGCTTGAGGTGCCACCAACACCACCACCACCACCATCACCACCACCACCACCAGCTACACCACCATCATCCCACATGCGTACACCCTTGCTGCTTGAGGTGCCACCACCACCACCACCACCACCACCAGCTACACTACTATCATCCCACATGAGTTCACCCGTGCTGATTGAGGTGCCACCACCACCACCACCAGCTACACCACCACCACAACCGCCACCACCAGCTACACCACCACCACCACCACCAGCTACACCACCACCACCACCACCATCACCACCAGCTACACCACCACCACCAGCTACACCACCATAATCCCACATGAGTAAACTCGTGCTGCTTGAGGTGCCACCACCACCACCACCATCACCACCAGCTACACCACCACCACCAGCTACACCACCATCATCCCACATGAGAACACCCGTGCTGCTTGAGATGCCACAACCCCTACCATCACCACCACCATGTACACCACCATCATCCCATAAGAGTACACCCGGGCTGCTTGAGGTGCCACCACCACTACCATCATCCCACATGAGTACACCCATGCTGCTTGAGGTGTCACCACCCCTACTATCACCACTACCATCTACACCACCATCATCCCACATGAGTACACCCGTGCTGCTTGATGTGCCACCACCACTACTACCACCACCACCATCATCCCATATGAGTACACCCATGCTGCTTAAGGTGCCACCACCACCACTATCATCCCACTTGAGTACACCCGTGCTGCTTGATGTGCCACCACCACGACCACCACCACCAGCTTCACCAGCATCATCCCACATGAGTACACTCGTGCTGCTTGAGGTGCCACCACCACCACCAGCTACACCACCATCATCCCACTTGAGTACTCCCGTGCTGCTTAAGGTGCCACTACAACCACCACCACCACCATCACCACCACCAGATACACCTTCATCATCCCACATGAGTACGCTCGTGCTGCTTGAGGTGTCACCACCATCTCCACCACCACCACCACCACCAGCTACACTACCATCATCCCACATGAGTACACCCGTGCTTCTTGAGGTGCCACCACCACCAGCTATACCACGATCATGTCACATGAGTACACCCGTGCTGCTTAAAGTGCCACCACCACCACCACCACGACTACCAGCTACACCACCATCATCTCACATGAGTACTCCCGTGCTGCTTGAGGTGCCACAACCACCTCCACCACCACCACCAGCTACACCATTATCATCCCTCATGAGTACACCAGTGCTGCGTGAGGTGCCACCACCACCACCACCTCCACCGCCAGCAACACCATCATCCCACATGAGTACAACCGTGCTGCTTGAGTTTCCACCACTACCACCACCACCACACCAACCACCACCACCAGCTACACCACCATCATCCCACATGAGTACACCAGTGCTGCTTGAAATGCCACCACCACCACCACCACCACCACCATCACCACCTACACCACTATCATCCCACATGAGTACACCAGTGCTGCCTGAGGTTCCACCACCACCACTACAACCAGCTACACCACCATCATCCCACATGAGTACACCCGTGCTGCTTGAGGTACCACCATTACTACCACCAGCTACACCACCATCATCCCACATGAGTACACCCATGCTGATTGAGGTACCACCACCACCTCCAGCTAAACCTCCATCATCCCACATGAGTACAACCGTGCTGCTTGAGGTTCCACCACTACCACCAATACCTACACAACCACCACCAGCTACACCACCAGCATCCCACATGAGTACACCCGTGCTGCTTTAGGTGCCACCACAACCACCACCACCACCACCACCAGCTACACCACCATCATCCCACATGAGTACACCAGTGCTGCTTGAGGTGCCTCCACTACCACCACCAGCTACACCACTATCATCCCACATGAGTACACCCGTGCTGCCTGAGGTGCCACCACCACCACGACAACCAGCTACACCACCATCATCCCACATGAGTACACCCGTGCTGCTTGAGGTACCACCATTACCACCACCAGCTACACCACCATCATCCTACATGAGTACACCCGTGCTGCTTGAGGTGCCATCTCCACCTCCACCAGCTACGCCACCACCACAACCACCACCACCAGCTACACCACCACCACAACCACCACCACCAGCTACACCACCACCGCTATCACCATCAGCTACACCACCACCACCAGCTACACCACCATAATCCCAAATGAGTAAACTCGTGCTGCTTGAGGTGCCACCACCACCTCCACCACCACAACCAGCACCACCACCACTACAACCACCAGCTACACAACCATCATCCAAAATGAGTACACCCGTGCTGCTTGAGGTACCACAACCCCTACCATCTCCATCACCATCTACACCACCATCATCCCATATGAGTACACCCGGGCTGCTTGAGGTGCCACCACCACTACCATCATCCCACATGAGTACACCCTTGCTGCTTGATGTGCCACCACCACAACCACCTCCAACACCAGCTACACCACCATCATCCCACATAAGTACACCCTGGCTGCTTGAGGTGCCACCACCACCACAACCACCTCCAACACCAGCTACAGCTGGGAGCCGGTCGGCCGAGCTGACAGTACACTGCACTTGTGATCCTGTGGTCCTGGGTTCTATCCCAGGCGCCGGCGAGAAACAATGGGCAAAAGTTTCTTTCACCCTATGCCCCTGTTACCTAGCAGTAAAATAGGTATCTGGGTGTTAGTCAGCTGTCACGGGCTGCTTCCTGGGGGTGGAGGCCTGGTCGAGGACCGGGCCGCGGGGACACTAAAAGCCCCGAAATCATCTCAAGATAACCTCAAGATACACCACCATCATCCCACATGAGTACACCCGTGCTGCTTGAGGTGCCACTACAACCACCACCACCACCAGCTACACCTTCATCATCCCACCCCCCTCCCCGCTCAGCTCGTTGTCGCCGTGTGGGCTTAGTGGGCGGCTGCCGGAGTGTGATGCTCCTTGGGACAGTCCTATGTCCTTATCTAGCCTTGTGCCCCTGCTGCCGTCCTCTCCAATTCTGCTGGGCACCTTTTCCTTTTCCTTCTGTTTCGTTTTTCTCCCCTCTCTTCTCCTATCTGCTTGCCGTTTCCTGCCGACCTTTTGCTCGTTCTGGTTCTTCCCTTGGACTTCTTCTATTTTGACGCCCGGGTGCTTGAGGAGGCATACTCTTGCGCCCGTAGAACTGTAGTACCCGACGTCGAGAGCGAGGGGAACCTTTTATTGTCAATCCCCCTTTCGTCACTGAACCCGATCTCGACGGACTGTCGGTTTCTTAAGGTGGCGTTTGTGGGGCGTATACTCACGACGCACCCCTAGGAGGCCCCGGCAAGATCGGCGATAGCTTCTTGTTGGGTGTCCTGCGTCTAATTGTGGCTCCATGATGGGTGTGGGGGCACATTCGTGAATGAATTCTTCTTTTCGTAATGATGATGACCCCTGTTTCGGCTGCTTCTGGTTTACCTTTTCAGGCTCGTGGGGTGAGCGACCAAGCCCCTGAGTCGGTCCGTGTTGGAAGACCGGGCTTTGTAGCCTCCGCTACATTGGGCCCCGACCTTGCTCCTCCTTTGGCCTCTCAGACTCCTTCCCCTGGCTCCCCTCCCTCCTCTGTGGTTGGGTCGAGCCCCAAGCCCCCAGTGGTGCCTACCTCTTCCCCTGGCGCGGCTCCATCTCTAGTTGTAACTACTGCGCCTGTTAACCCCTCTCTCTCTGGGGGTTCTCCCCGCCGTCCTCGTCACGGCCGCCCTCGCTCGATTCCTTCCAGTTCTGCTACCTATCAAGCCTTGTTTGGTCCCGCTTCGTGGGCCAAATATTTTGATCTCCTCCCTCTTGATTCTGCGCCTCCTGACGATTTCTCCCTCCATCGACATCTCGTTGATTCCGTGGATGCCTCCATTACTTTCAACCCCACTCGTCTCGGTACACGTGTCGTTGCTGCTCCTTCTCAGGATGCTGCTTCCCGCTTGGCTGCCTTATCCTGCCTTGCCTTGGCGAGACCCCTGTTCGGGTCTCGAAGAACGCTCAGTTGAATGCCAGTGTTGGCACTATTTTCCTCCCGCCCCATGTTGCGACCGGTGTTTGGAACCTGCGCGACTGCCACGACGATATTCGACATATCCTCGCTGCCCAGGGCCATTCTATTCTCCAGGTGGACACGTTTACTCGTCCCCCTCGTGGTAGTCGCCGTCAACCCCTCCGGGTTGTGAAGATTACCTTTGATGGTAGGCCCCTTCCACCCTCTGTCATTCTTGCTGATGCCAGGTGCTCTGTCCAGGAGTACATTCCTTCTCCTCGGCTCTGCAACAAGTGCTGGAGGTTTGGGCATGGTGCCCTCCGCTGCTCCGGGACTGTCTCTCTCTGTCCTTTGTGTGGTGGCGAAGGTCACTCTAAGTCGGAGTGCACGTTGCCTCAACTGCGGTGAGGCCCATCCTACCTTCTCCCGTGCGTGTGTCCATTACAATCTTGAGGCAGCCGTCCTCAACTTGAAGCACCGGGAGCGTTTATCTTTTCCTGAGGCGAGACGCCAGGTTCGCCGGCTCCCGCCTTATGCTAATGTCTCTTATGCTCGCGTGTTGCGCTCTTCCTCTCCTCGTCCTTCCCGCCTTCCTCAGACTCACAACCGTTTCCGGGCCTTGGACCCTGATGTGCCCACTGCCCCCTCCTCTGTTCCTTTGGGTTCTCTCCCGAAGGCTCCTCATCCTGGTCCTCTGTCTGGGGTTCCCCTTCCTTCTACCCGGTCTGTCGTGTCTCCTGTGTCTTCTTCCTCGTCTCCCTCCGTTCCTCCTACCCATCCTTCCCCTCCGACTCTTGACTCTCCCCGCCGCCTGTCGGTGCGAGCTGATGTCCATCACTCTCCAACCGGCTGTCATGTGTGCTCTCGTTCAGCTTCTCCTGTTGAGACGCTAGAATCCGTTGCCCAGTACGTGGTTGCTGGGACACCTGTCTCTTTACGTCAGAAGCGTAAACCTGGCTCCTCTCCTTCCTCCTCCCCGGCGGGTAAGAAGGTTTCGCTTTCTTCCTCGGCCCCTACTTCTGCCTCTCTCGCTCCTTCCCCTCCCATTTCCGTGGTTGCGCCCCCTGTTCCTGCTATGGAGGTTTCTTTAGCCCCCGCTTCCCTCTCAGTTGCTGCCCTTGCTGAGGTACGCTCCCCTCTTTCTACCCCTCCTCTTCCTACTGCTGTCCTTGCCTGCTCCTCTCCGTTGTCTCCTCCTCTTCCTCCTCCTCCTCCTCCTCCTCCTCCGGACCCCGCCCGCCCACCTCTGATCTGTTCTCCCGTTTCCTTCCCTCCGTCTTTGCTCAGTGTACCCTAACCCTGACTTTGCTGACCCTGATCCCGACCCTGATATTCTTTAACGTGCTCTGTTGCTATTTCGCCTTTGTTTCTTCCTTGTTCTCTGTTTTTGTCCTTTCTCTTCTCGTCGTTGTCCATTCTTCAATGGAACGTTCGAGGTTATTACGCCAATTTCCTCGAACTCCAACTCCTGATTTCGCGGTTTTCGCCTCTTTGTGTCTGTCTCCAGGAGCCGATGCTTGGTGCTCGTCCTAGTCGTTTTCGTGGCTATTCCTTTCTCCCCCCCCCCAGCTGTTGCTGGGGCTTCTAATTCTTCTGCTCTTTTAATTCGTGCTGATGTTCCCTTTGTTCCTTTACTTTTTCCTTCACCTCTCCATTGTTCTGCTGCTCGTGTCTTTGTGGGGAAATGGTACACTGTTTGTTCCATTTATCTCCCCCCGAGTGTCCCGCTTTCTCTTCCTGATTTGAAACACCTCCTAGACTCCTTGCCGGAGCCTGTGCTCCTGCTGGGTGACTTCAATTGTCGTCATTCTCTTTGGGGTGACGTTCTGACGAATACCCGGGGTCGCCTTCTTGAGCCGTTTCTCCTCTTTTCTTCCCTGTCTCTTCTGAATTCTGGTGAGCCCACTCATTTGGACTCTCGGACTCGCACCCTTTCTTGTCTTGATCTTTCTCTCTGCTCTTCTTCTCTTTACTTAGATTTCACGTGGCAGGTTCTTGATGACCTCCATGGAAGTGATCATTTCCCCATCCTTGTTTCCTTTTTCTCTTTTCACCCTTCCCTCTCTTTCCCTAGGTGGCAGTTTGCTAAGGCGGACTGGACCCTATTTTCCCTCAGTGCTACTCTCTCTGACCTCTCCCTTCTGCCTCTCTCTCGCGCTCTCCTCCTTTTTCATGACACTGTCTTCAACGCTGCCCTCCGCTCTATCCCTCGCTCTTCCTCCCGGGGTCCACGGAAGTGCGTTCCCTGGTGGAATGCGGACTGTGCTCGGGCTGTCTGCTGTAAGCGTGCAGCCTGGAAGAGGCACCGCCGTAGGCAGACGACCGATTCTTTTCTTTTCTTTCGGAAAGCGAGTGCGGTGGCCCGTAGGGCCATCCGTATGGCTAAACGTGAATGTTGGGCGTCTTATGTCTCAACAATTACGTCCGAAACTCCTCTGGCCCAGATCTGGAAGCGTATCCGCAAGATAGCGGGTAAATTCGTTCCCGATGTTTCACCGGTCCTTCACCTCCATGATACTCTTGTGGCGGACCCGTTGCAGGTCGCTTCCGTACTGGGTTCTCACTTTTCTTCTGTTAGCTCTGGTCTTCATCTTCCCCAAGCTTTTCTTCTTCGTAAACCTGTCCTTGAGTCTCGTCCTTTAGATTTCTGCACTCGTCTTCAACTTCCCTATAATGATCCCTTCTCTCTCTCTGAACTTCGTTCTGCCCTGGCCCTCTGCGGTTCTACGGCGGCGGGCTCCGATGGTATTCATTATGAGATGCTTTGCCATCTCCCTCCGTGCACGTCTCAGTATTTACTGAGTCTGTATAATCGGATCTGGGAGTCGTCGTCAGTCCCTGAGGACTGGCTCGATGCCGTTGTCCTCCCTGTTCGCAAACCGGGGTGTCTGGGTACTTCCCCTAAGGAATTTCGCCCTATTGCTCTCACAAGTTGTGGCTGCAAACTCTTTGAACGTATGGTTAACGTTCGTCTGATGTGGTTCCTGGAACACCATCACCTCCTCTCCCCTTCTCAATTTGGTTTCCGCAAGTGCCGCAGCACGACAGATGTCCTGGTGTACTTGGAGGTCTATATTCGTACTGCTTTTGCTGCGAAGACCTCCGTTGTTGCCGTCCTTTTTGACCTGGAAAAGGCTTACGACACCACTTGGAGATATCATATTCTATCTCAACTTCATTCTTTTGGCCTTCGTGGTCATCTCCCTCTCTTTCTCCGCAGCTTCCTCTCCCGTCGTTCCTTTCGGGTGCGCCTTGGTACCGCGCTCTCTGCCTCTTTTCAGCAATACGAAGATGTGCCCCAGGATAGTGTTCTCAGCACTACTCTTTTTCTGGTTGCCCTCAATGGTCTTCTTTCTTCTCTTCCTTCTGGTGTCTTCTCCGCTCTCTATGTCGATGATCTTAACCTTTGCTGTCAGGGTGATGATTCGCCTCTCCTTCAGTGCCGGCTTCAACTTGCAATTGATGCCGTGTCGTCTTGGGCCACCGATCATGGCTTCAAGTTCTCTACTTCTAAGACTTGTGCCATGACCTTTACGCGGAAACGGGTTGTTCTTCGTCCCTCTTTGTCACTTTATGGTCATCCCCTTGAATACAAAGATTCCGCAAAGCTTTTGGGGTTATTCCTTGACACTCGTTTGTCTTGGTCTCCCCATATCTCTTACCTTCGTGTTGAGTGCTCTAAGGCCCTTAACCTCCTTCGGGTCTTGTCCCATACTTCTTGGGGAGCAGATAGGCGCACTCTCCTTGCTTTACATTCCTTTCTTGTCCTGTCTAAGCTCGATTATGGTTGCCCTGCTTACTCGTCTGCTTCTCCTTCTACTCTTCGCCGTCTTGATGCTTTGCACCATACTGGGTTGCGCCTCAGTTCTGGTGCCTTTCGTTCGACTCCGGTCCTTAGCTTGCATGTTGACACTGGCTTCCTGTCTCTCCAGGACCGCCGTGATCGCTACTGTCTTCGCTATCTTGCGCGGTCCTTACAACATCCTTCCTCTCGCCTCTGTCGTGCTTTAACTTTTACCCCTCCTGCGGTTCCTGTTCCTCTTCACCACCTCCCTCTTTCTGTCCGGTTATCTCGCCTCCAGGATTCTCTTTCCGTTCGTATTTCTAATGTTTCTCCTCGTGTTGTTCCTTCTTTGCCCCCGTGGAGAGTCCCTCTTCCGCGGTTTTGTACTTCCTTGACCCGTATCACTAAAGCTTTTACCCCTCCTACAGTTCTAAAACGCCTTTTCCTTGAGCACTTTTCTTCTCACTCCCGCTCCGTTTCTGTCTTCACCGATGGGTCTAAGTCGGCGGACGGTGTTGGCTACTCTGTTGTTTTTCCTGATCGCACTTATATGTGTCGCTTACTTCCGGAGACTAGCATCTTTACAGCGGAACTTTATGCTATTCTCTATGCTCTTCGTCTCCTGCTTTCTCGTTGTCAGTCCTCCTTTGTAGTTGTTGTTGACTCTCGTAGTGCCCTCATGGCTCTCGGGTCCTTTAATCCGGTTCATCCAGTAGTTGTCGAGATCCAGCATTGGCTGTTTCTTGTTCACAGTAAATTTAAGTCGGTTGAGTTTTGTTGGGTTCCCAGCCATATTGGTGTGTCTTTAAATGAGCGTGCGGATACTGCCGCCAAGGAAGCTGTCCGCTCTTGTCCCATCTCTCGTAAAGGCGTTCCGTATTCCGACTTTTACCCGGTTATCCATTCCTCAGTCCTTACCCGTTGGCAGGCTTCTTGGTTGTCTCTTACTGGTAACAAGCTACGTACTCTTAAATGTTGTGTTTCCTCGTGGCCGTCCTCCTTCCACCGTAACCGGCGGTGGGAAACTGCTCTGGCGAGATTGCGTATTGGCCATACTCGCTTAACCCAAGGTCACTTGATGGAGCGCCGCCCTGCTCCTTATTGTCCTAGTTGCATTGTCCCTCTTACGGTCGTGCATATCCTTCTTGAATGTCCTGACTTCCAGGACGAGCGTGTGTCTAGGTTTCCGACCGCCCCTCGCGGTCGCCTGTCCCTCAATAGAATTCTTGGTGACTCGGATACTTTTGATATCGTTCGCCTTATGCGTTTTTGTTCTCGTATTGGCATCCTTGGTGATATTTAGCGCCCTCTAATTATTTTGCGCATTTGATGGTGCTACATAGCCTTCCCGGTTTGGTGCCTTCTTTTGATAATTACTTACTTACTTCATCATCCCACATGAGTACACTCGTGCTGCTTGAGGTACCACCACCACCAACAGCCAAACCACCATCATCCCACACGAGTACACCAGTGCTGCTTGAGGTGCCACCACCACCACCACCACCATCAACTCACATGAGTACACACGTGCTGCTTGAGGTGCCACCACCACCACAACCACCACCAGCTACACCATCATCATCTCACATAAGTACACACGTGTTGCTTGAGGTGCCACCACCACCACCACCAGCTACACCTCCATCATCTCACATGAGTACACCCGTGCTGCTTGAGGTGCCACCACCACCACCACCAGCTACACTATCATCTCATATGAGAACACCCGTGCTGCTTGAGGTGCCACCACCACCACCACCAGCTAAACCACCATCAACCCACATGAGTACACCAGTGCTGCTTTAGGTGCCACTACCACCACCACCACCACCACCAGCTACACCATTATCATCCCTCATGAGTACACCAGTGCTGCTTGAGGTGCCACCACCACCACCACCAGCTACACCACCTTCATCTCACATGAGTACACCCGTGCTGCTTGAGGTGCCACCACCACCACCACCACCAGCTACACCTCCATCATCTCACATGAGTACACCCTTGCTGCTTGAGGTTACACCACCACCACCACCACCAGCTGCTACACCTCCATCATCTCACATAATTACACCAGTGCTGCTTGAGGTGCCACCACCACTATCAACTACACCAGCATCATCCCACATGAGTACACCCGTGCTGCTTGAGGTACCATCACCACCACCACCACCAGCTACACCACCATCATCCCACATGAGTACACCCGTGCTGCTTGAGGTGCCACCACCACCACCACCACTACCATCATCTCACATGTGTACACCCGTGCTGCTTGAGGTGTCACCACTACCACCACCACCAGCTACACCACCATCATCCCACATGAGTACACCTTTGCTGCTTGAGGTGCCACCAACACCACCTTCATCCCACTTGAGCACACCCGTGCTGCTTGAGGTGCCACTACAACTACCACCACCACCATCACCACCACCAGATACACCTTCATCATCCCACATGAGTACACTCGTGCTGCTTGAGGTGTCACCACCATCTCCACCACCACCACCACCACCAGCTACACTACCATCATCCCACATGAGTACACTCGTGCTTCTTGAGGTGCCACCACCACCCCCACCAGCTACACCACGATCATCTCACATGAGTACACCCGTGCTGCTTAAAGTGCCACCATCACTTCCACCACCAACACCACGACCACCAGCTACACCACATCATCCCACATGAGTACACCCGTGCTGCTTGAGGTGCCACAACCACCTCCACCAGCTAAACCACCATCATCAAACATGAGTACACCAGTGCTGCTTTAGGTGCCGCCACCACCACCACCACCACCACCAGCTACAACATTATCATCACTCATGAGTACACTAGTGCTGCTTGAGGTGCCGCCACCACCACCACCACCTCCACCACAACCACCACCAGCTACACCACCATCATCCCACATGAGTACAACCATGCTGCTTGAGGTGCCACCACCACCACCACCACCACCACCAGCTACACCATTATCATCCCTCATGAATACACCAGTGCTGCTTGAGGTGCCACCACCACCACCACCTCCACCACAACCACCACCAGCTACACCACCTTCATCCCACATGAGTACAACCGTGCTGCTTGAGGTTCCACCACTACCACCACCACCTACACAACCACCACCTACACAACCACCACCAGCTACACCACCATCATCCCACATGAGTACACCCGTGCTGCTTTAGGTGCCACCACAACCACCACCACCACCACCACCACCACCACCACCAGTTACACCACCATCATCCCACATGAGTACACCAGTGCTGCTTGAGGTGAGACCACCACCACCACCACCACCACCACCACCACCAGCTACACCACTATCATCCCACATGAGTACACCCGTGCTGCCTGAGGTGCCACCACCACCACCACCACCACCACCACCAGCTACATTTCCATCATCCCACATGAGTACACCCGTGCTTCTTGAGGTGCCACCACCACCACCACCACTACCACCACCACCAGCTACACCACGATCATCTCACATGATTACACCCGTGCTGCTTGAGGTGCCACTACCACCACCACCACCATCAACTCACATGAGTACACCTGTGCTGCTTGAGGTGCCACCACCACCAGCAGCTACACCATCATCATCTCACATGAGTACACACGTGTTGCTTGAGGTGCCACCACCACCACCACCACCACCACCACCACCAGCTACACCTCCATCATCCCACATGTGTTCTCCCGTGCAGCTTGAGGTGCCACCAACACCACCACCACCACCATCACCACCACCACCATCACCACCACCACCACCAGCTACACCACCATCATCCCACATGCGTACACCCGTGCTGCTTGAGGTGCCACCACAACCACCACCACCACCACCACCAGCTACACCACCATCATCCCACATGAGTACACCCTTGCTGCTTGAGGTGCCACCACCACCACCACCACTACCACCACCACCACCAGCTACACTACTATCATCCCACATGAGTACACCCATGCTGATTGAGGTGCCACCACCACCACCACCACCACCAGCTACACTACTATCGTCCCACATGAGTACACCCATGCTGATTGAGGTGCCACCACCACCACCACCAGCTACACCACCACCACCACCAGCTACACCACCACCACCACCACCACCACCATCACCACCAGCTACACCACCACCACCAGCTACACCACCATAATCCCTCATGAGTAAACTCGTGCTGCTTGAGGTGCTACCACCACCTCCACCACCACAACAACCACCACCACCACCACCACAACCACAAGCTACACAACCATCATCCAAAATGAGTACACCCGTGCTGCTTGAGGTGTCACCACCACCACCACCACCACCACCACCACCATCATCCCATATGAGTACACCCATGCTGCTTAAGGTGCCACCACCACCACCATCATCCCACTTGAGTACACCCGTGCTGCTTGATGTGCCACCACCACGACCACCATCATCCCATGTGAGTACACCCATGCTGCTTAAGGTGCCACCACCACCACCATCATCCCACTTGAGTACACCCGTGCTGCTTGATGTGCCACCACCACGACCACCACCACCAGCTACACCAGCATCATCCCACATGAGTACACTCGTGCTGCTTGAGGTGACACCACCGTCTCCACCACCACCACAAACACCACCACCACCACCAGCTACACTACCATCATCCCACATGAGTACACCCGTACTTCTTAAAGTACCACCATCACTTCCACCACCAACACCACGACCACCAGCTACACCACCATCATCCCACATGAGTACACCAGTGCTGCTTGAGGTGCCACCACCACCACCACCACCACCACCACCAGCTACACCACGATCATCTCACATGAGTACACCCGTGCTGCTTAAAGTACCACCATCACTTCCACCACCAACACCACGACCACCAGCTACACCACCATCATCCCACATGAGTACACCCGTGCTGCTTGAGGTGCCACCACCACCACCACCACCACCAACAGCTACAGCACTATCATCCCACATGAGTACACCCGTGCTGCCTGAGGTACCACCATTACCACCACCAGCTACACCACGAACATCTCACATGATTACACCCGTGCTGATTGAGGTGCCACCACCGTCTCCACCACCACCACCACCTCCACAACCAGCTACACCACCATCATCCCACATGGGAACACCCGTGCTGCTTGAGGTACCACCATTACTACCACCACCACCAGCTACACTACCATCATCCCACATGAGTACACCCGTGCTTCTTGAGGTGCCACCACCACCACCACCACTACCACCACCACCAGCTACACCAGGATCATCTCACATGATTACCATGATTACACCCGTGCTGCTTGAGGTGCCACCGCCGTCTCCACCACCACCACCTCCTCCACCACCAGCTACACCACGATCATCTCACATGAGTACACCCGTGCTGCCTAAAGTACCACCATCACTTCCACCACCAACACCACGACCACCAGCTACACCACCATCATCCCACATGAGTACACCAGTGCTGCTTGAGGTGCCACCACCACCACCACCACCACCAACTGCTGCAGCATTATCATCCCACATGAGTACACCCGTGCTGCCTGAGGTACCACCATTACCACCACCAGCTACACCACCATCATCCCACATGAGTACACCCGTGCTGCTTGAGGTACCACCACCACCACCAGCTAAACCACCATCATCCCACATGAGTACACCAGTGCTGCTTGAGGTGCCACCACCACCACCACCATCATCTCACATGAGTTCACCTGTGCTGCTTGAGGTGCCACCACCACCACCACCACCATCTACACCATCATCATCTCACATGAGTACACCCGTGCTGCTTGAGGTGCCACCACCACCACCACCACCACCACCAACTACACCAGTATCATCCCACATGAGTACACCCGTGCTGCTTGTGGTGCCACCTCCACCACCACCAGCTACACCACCACCACATCCACCACCACCACCACAATCACCACCAGCTACACTACCACCACCAGCTACACCACCATAATCCCACATGAGTAAACTCGTGCTGCTTGACGTGCCACCACAACCTACCACCACAACCAGCACCACCACCACCACAACCACCAGCTACACCACCTTCATCCCATATGAGTACACCCGTGCCGTTTGAGGTGCCACCACCACTACCATCATCCCACATGAGTACACTCTTGCTGCTTGAGGTGCCACCACGACAACCACCACCACCAACAGCTACACCACCATCATCCCACATAAGTACACCTGTGCTGCTTGAGGTGCCACCAACACCACCATCATCCCACTTGAGTACACCCGTGCTGCTTGAGGTGCCACTATAACCACGACCACCACCACCACGACCACCAGCTACACCACCATCATCTCACATGAGTACACCCGTGCTGCTTGAGGTGCCACAACCACCTCCACCACCACCACCACCAGCTAAACCACCATCATCCCACATGAGTACGCCCGTGCTGCCTGAGGTGCCACCACCACAACCACAACCAGCTACACCACCATCATCCCACATGAGTCCACCCGTGCTGCTTGAGGTACCACCACCACCACCAGCTAAACCACCATCATCCCACATGAGTACACCAGTGCTGCTTGAGGTGCCACCACCACCACCACCACCATCATATCACATGAGTACACCCGTGCTGCTTGAGTTGCCACCACCACCACCACCACGACCACCAGCTACACCACCATCATCTCACATGAGTACACCCGTGCTGCTTGAGGTGCCACAACCACCTCCACCACCACCACCACCACCACCACCATATTATCACATGAGTACACCCGTGCTGCTTGAGTTGCCACCACCACCACCACCACGACTACCAGCTACACCACCATCATCTGACATGAGTACACCCGTGCTGCTTGAGGTGCCACAATACCTCCACCACCACCACCAGCTACACCATTATCATCCCTCATGAGGACACCAGTGCTGCTTGAGGTGCCACCACCACCTCCACCACAACCACCACCAGCTACACCACCATCATCCCACATGAGTACAACC
Source organism: Procambarus clarkii (assembly GCF_040958095.1). NCBI lineage: Eukaryota > Metazoa > Arthropoda > Malacostraca > Decapoda > Cambaridae > Procambarus > Procambarus clarkii. The sequence continues at coordinate 41,861,068 of NC_091180.1, read as the reverse complement.
GTGGTGCTTGAGGTTCCACCACTACCACCACCACCACACCAACCACCACCACCAGCTACACCACCATCATCCCACATGAGTACACCAGTGCTGCTTGAGGTGCCACCACCACCACCAGCTACACCACTATCATCCCACATGAGTACACCCGTGCTGCCTGAGGTGCCACCACCAACACTACAACCAGCTACACCACCATCATCCCACATGAGTACACCCGTGCTGCTTGAGATACCACCATTACCACCACCAGCTACACCACCATCATCCTACATGAGTACACCCGTGCTGTTTGAGGTACCACCACCACAACCAGCTAAACAACCAACATCCCACATGAGTACACCCGTGCTGCTTGAGGTGCCACCTTCACCTCCACCAGCTACACCACCACCACAACCACCACCACCAGCTACACCACCACCACAACCACCACCACCAGCTACACCACCACCACCACCATTATCACTACCAGCTACACCACCACCACCAACTACACCACCATAATCCCAAATGAGTAAATTCGTGCTGCTTGAGGTGCCACCACCACCTCCACCACCACAACCAGCACCACCACCACCACAACCACCAGCTACACAACCATCATCCAAAATGAGTACACCCGTGCTGCTTGAGGTGCCACAACCCCTACCATCACCACCACCATCTACACTACCATCATCCCATATGAGTACACCCGGGCTGCTTGAGGTGCCACCACCATCATCCCATATGAGTACACCCGGGCTGCTTGAGGTGCCACCACCACTACCATCATCCCATATGAGTACACCCTTGCTGCTTGATGTGCCACAACCCCAACCACCTCCAACACCAGCTACACCACCATCATCCCACATGAGTACACCCTTGCTGCTTGATGTGCCACCAACACCACAATCATCCCACTTGAGTACACCCGTGCTGCTTGAGGTGCCACCAACACCACCATCATCCCACTTGAGTACACCCGTGCTGCTTGATGTGCCACCAACACCACCACCACCACCACCATCACCACCACCAGCTACACCTTCGTCATCCCTCATGAGTACACTCGTGCTGATTGAGGTGCCACCACCATCTCCACCACCACCACCACCACCACCACCACCAGCTACATTACTAACATCCCACATGAGTACACCGGTGCTTCTTCAGGTGCCACCACCACCACCACCACCACCACCACCACCACCAGGTACACCACGATCATCTCACATAAGTACACCCGTGCTGCTTAAAGTGCCACCATTACTTCCACCACCAGCTACACAACCACCACTAGCAATCTTGAGGTTATCTTGAGATGATTTCGGGGCTTTAGTGTCCCCGGGGCCCGGTCCTCGACCAGGCCTCCACCCCCAGGAAGCAGCCCGTGACAGCTGACTAACACCCAGGAACCTATTTTACTGCTAGGTAACAGGGGCACAGGGTGAAAGAAACTTTGCCCATTGTTTCTCGCCGGCACCTGGGATCGAACCCAGGACCACAGGATAAAAAGTACAGTGTGCTGTCCGCTCGGCCGACCGGCTCCGCAGCTGCACCACCATCATCCCACATGAGTACACCCGTGCTGCTTGAGGTGCCACTACAACCACCACCACCACCATCACAACCACCAGCTACACCTTCATCATCCCACATGAGTACACTCGTGCTGCTTGAGGTGCCACCACCGTCTCCACCACCACCACCACCGTCTCCACCACCACCACCACCACCACAACCAGTTACACCACCATCATCCCACATGGGAACACCCGTGCTGCTTGAGGTACCACCATTACTACCACCACCACCAGCTACACTACCATCATCCCACATGAGTCCACCCGTGCTGCTTGAGGTGCCACTACAACCACCACCACCACCATCACCACCACCAGCTACACCTTCATCATTTCACATGAGTACACTCGTGCTGCTTGAGGTACCATCACCACCAACAGCTAAACCACCATCATCCCACATGAGTACACCAGTGCTGCTTGAGGTGTCACCACCACCACCACTACCATCAACTCACATGAGTACACCCGTGTTGCTTGAGGTGCCACCACCACCACAACCACCACCAGCTACACCATCATCATCTCTCATGAGTACACACGTGTTGCTTGAGGTTCCAACACCACCATTACCACCACCACCACCGGCTACACCTCCATCATCTCACATGAGTACACCCGTGCTGCTTGAGGTGCCACCACCACCACCACCAGCTACACCATCATCTCATATGAGTACACCCGTGCTGCTTGAAGTACCACCACCACCACCACCACCACCACCAGCTACACCACCATCATCCCACATGAGTACACCAGTGCTGCTTTAGGTGCCACCACCACCACCACCAGCTACACCACCTTCATCTCACATGAGTACACCCGTGCTGCTTGAGGTGCCACCATCACCACCACCACCAGCTACACCTCCATCATCTCACATGAGTACACCCTTGCTGCTTGAGGTTACACCACCACCACCACCACCACCATCATCTCATATGAGTACACCCGTGCTGCTTGAGGTGCCACCACCACCACCAGCTACACCTCCATCATCTCACATGAGTACACCCTTGCTGCTTGAGGTGCCACCACCACCACCACCACCAGCTACACCACCATCATCTCACATGAGTACACCCTTGTTGCTTGAGGTACCACCACCATCACCACCACCACCACCACCAGCTACACCTCCATCATCTCACATAATTACACCCTTGCTGCTTGAGGTTACACCACAACCACTACCACCATCATCCCACATGAGTACACCCGTGCTGCTTGAGGTTACACCACCACCACCACCATCATCTCATATGAGTACACCCGTGCTGCTTGAGGTGCCACCACCACCACCAGCTACACCTCCATCATCTCACATGAGTACACCCTTGCTGCTTGAGGTGCCACCACCACCACCACCACCAGCTACACCACCATCATCTCACATGAGTACACCCTTGTTGCTTGAGGTACCACCACCATCACCACCACCACCACCACCAGCTACACCTCCATCATCTCACATAATTACACCCGTGCTGCTTGAGGTGCCACCACCACTATCAGCTACACCAGCATCATCCCATATGAGTATACCCGTGCTGATTGAGGTACCACCACCACCACCAGCTACACCACCATCATCCCACATGAGTACACCCGTGCTGCTTGAGGTGCCACTACAACCACCACCACCTCCATCACCACAACCAGCAACACCTTCATCATCCCACATGAGTACACTCGTGCTGCTTGAGGTGTCACCACCATCTCCACCACCACCACTACCACCAGCTACACTACCATCATCCCACATGAGTACACCCGTGCTTCTTGAGGTGCCACAACCACCATTACCACCACCAGCTACACCACGATCATCCCACATGAGTACACCCGTGCTGCCTGAGGTGCCACCACCACAACCACAACCAGCTACACCACCATCATTCCACATGGGAACACCCGTGCTGCTTGAGGTACCACCATTACCACCACCACCACCAGCTACACTACCATCATCCCACATGAGTACACCAGTGCTGCTTGAGGTGCCACCACCACCACCACCACCATCATCTCACATGAGTACACCCGTGTTGCTTGAGGTGCCACCATCACCACCACCAGCAGCTACACCATCATCATCTCACCTGAGTACACACGTGTTGCTTGAGGTACCACCACCACCACCACCACCAGCTACACCTCCATCATCTCACATGAGTACACTCGTGCTGCTTGAGGTGCCACCACCACCACCACCAGCTACACCATCATCTCATATGAGTACACCCGTGCTGCTTGAGGTGCCACCACCACTACCACCACGACCAACAGCTACACCACCATCATCTCACATGAGTACACCCGTGCTGCTTCAGGTGCCACAACCACCTCCACCAGCTAAACCACCATCATCCCACATGAGTACACCAGTGCTGCTTTAGGTGCCACCACCACCACCACCACCACCACCATCAGCTACACCACCATCATCTCACATGAGTACACCCGTGCTGCTTGAGGTGCCACAACCACCTCCACCAGCTAAACCACCATCATCCCTCATGAGTACACCTTTGCTGCTTGAGGTGCCACCACCACCACCACCTCCACCACAACCACCACCAGCTACACCACCATCATCCCACATATGTACAACCGTGCTGCTTGAGGTTCCACCACTACCACCACCACCACACCAACCACCACCACCAGTTACACCAGCATCATCCCACATGAGTACACCAGTGCTGCTTGAGGTGCCACCACCACCACCACAAGCTACACCACTATCAGTCCCACATGAGTACACCCGTGCTGCCTGAGGTGCCACCACCACCACCACAACCAACTACACCACCATCTTCTCACATGAGTACACCCGTGCTGCTTGAGGTACCACCATTAACACCACCAGCTACACCACCATCATCCCACATGAGTACACCAGTGCTGCTTGAGGTGCCACCACCACCACCACCAGCTACACCACTATCATCCCACATGAGTACACCCGTGCTGCCTGAGGTGCCACCACCACCATCACCACCAGCTACACCACCATCATCCCACATGAGTACACCCGTGCTGCTTGAGGTACCACCACCACCTCCAGCTAAACCTCCATCATCCCACATGAGTACACCAGTGCTGCTTTAGGTGCCACCACCACCACCACCACCACCACCACCACCACCAGCTACACCATTATCATCCCTCATGAATACACCAGTGCTGCTTGAGGTGCCACCACCACCACCACCTCCACCACAACCACCACCTACACAACCACCACCAGCTACACCACCATCATCCCACATGAGTACACCCGTGCTGCTTTAGGTGCCACCACAACCACCACCACCACCACCACCACCATCACCACCAGCTACACCACCATCATCCCACATGAGTACACCCGTGCTGCCTGAGGTGCCACCACCACCACCACAACCAGCTACACCACCATCATCCCACATGAGTACACCCGTGCTGCTAGAGGTACCACCATTACCACCACCAGCTACACCACCATCATCCCACATGAGTACACCCGTGCTGTTTGAGGTGCCACCTCCACCACCACCAGCTACACCACCACCACAACCACCACCACCAGCTACACCACCACCACAACCACCACCACCACCACCACCATCAGCTACACCACCATCATCTCACATGAGTACACCCGTGCTGCTTGAGGTGCCACAACCACCTCCACCAGCTAAACCACCATCATCCCTCATGAGTACACCTTTGCTGCTTGAGGTGCCACCACCACCACCACCTCCACCACAACCACCACCATCATCCCACATATGTACAACCGTGCTGCTTGAGGTTCCACCACTACCACCACCACCACACCAACCACCACCACCAGCTACACCACCATCATCCCACATGAGTACACCAGTGCTGCTTGAGGTGCCACCACCACCACCACCAGCTACACCACTATCATCCCACATGAGTACACCCGTGCTGCCTGAGGTGCCACCACCACCACCACAACCAGCTACACCACCATCTTCCCACATGAGTACACCCGTGCTGCTTGAGGTACCACCATTAACACCACCAGCTACACCACCATCATCCCACATGAGTACACCAGTGCTGCTTGAGGTGCCACCACCACCACCACCAGCTACATCACTATCATCCCACATGAGTACACCCGTGCTGCCTGAGGTGCCACCACCACCACCACCACCAGCTACACCACCATCATCCCACATGAGTACACCCGTGCTGCTTGAGGTACCACCACCACCTCCAGCTAAACCTCCATCATCCCACATGAGTACACCAGTGCTGCTTTAGGTGCCACCACCACCTCCACCACCATCACCACCACCAGCTACACCATTATCATCCCTCATGAATACACCAGTGCTTCTTGAGGTGCCACCACCACCACCACCTCCACCACAACCACCACCTACACAACCACCACCAGCTACACCACCATCATCCCACATGAGTACACCCGTGCTGCTTTAGGTGCCACCACAACCACCACCACCACCACCACCATCACCACCAGCTACACCACCATCATCCCACATGAGTACACCCGTGCTGCCTGAGGTGCCACCACCACCACCACAACCAGCTACACCACCATCATCCCACATGAGTACACCCGTGCTGCTTGAGGTACCACCACCACCTCCAGCTAAACCTCCATCATCCCACATGAGTACACCAGTGCTGCTTTAGGTGCCACCACCACCTCCACCACCATCACCACCACCAGCTACACCATTATCATCCCTCATGAATACACCAGTGCTTCTTGAGGTGCCACCACCACCACCACCTCCACCACAACCACCACCTACACAACCACCACCAGCTACACCACCATCATCCCACATGAGTACACCCGTGCTGCTTTAGGTGCCACCACAACCACCACCACCACCACCACCATCACCACCAGCTACACCACCATCATCCCACATGAGTACACCCGTGCTGCCTGAGGTGCCACCACCACCACCACAACCAGCTACACCACCATCATCCCACATGAGTACACCCGTGCTGCTTGAGGTACCACCATTACCACCACCAGCTACACCACCATCATCCCACATGAGTACACCCGTGCTGTTTGAGGTGCCACCTCCACCACCACCAGCTACACCACCACCACAACCACCACCACCAGCTACACCACCACCACAACCACCACCACCAGCTACACCCCCACCACCACCACTATCACCACCAGCTACACCACCACCACCAGCTACACCACCATAATCCCACATGAGTAAACTCGTGCTGCTTGAGGTGCCACCACCACCTCCACCACCAAAAGCAGTACCACCACCACCACAACCACCAGCTACACAACCATCATCCAAAATGAGTACACCCGTGCTGCTTGAGGTGCCACAACCCCTACCATCACCACCACCATCTACACCACCATCATCCTATATGAGTACACCCTTGCTACTTGATGTGCCACCACCACAACCACCTCCAACACCAGCTACACCACCATCATCCCACATGAGTACACCCGTGCTGCTTGAGGTGCCAATACAACCACCACCACCACCATTACCACCACCAGCTACACCGTCATCATTCCACATGAGTACACTCGTGCTGCTTAAGGTGCAACCACCATCTCCACCACCACCACCACCACCAGCTACATTACCATCATCCCACATGAGTACACCCGTGCTTCTTGAGGTGCCACCACCACCACCACCACCACCAGCTACACCACGATCATCTCACATGAGTACACCCGAGCTGCTTAAAGTGCCACCATTACTTCCACCACCAGCTACACAACCACCACTAGCTATCTTGAGGTTATCTTGAGGTTATCTTGAGATGATTTCGGGGCTTTAGTGTCCCCGCGGCCCGGTCCTCGACCAGGACTCCACCCCCAGTAAGCAGCCCGTGACAGCTGACTAACACCCAGGAACCTATTTTACTGCTAGGTAACAGGGGCACAGGGTGAAAGAAACTTTGCCCATTGTTTCTTGCCGGCGCCTGAGATTGAACCCAGGACCACAGGATCAAAAGTCCAGTGTGCTGTCCGCTCGGCCGACCGGCTCCGCAGCTGCAACACCATCATCCCACATGAGTACACCCGTGCTGCTTGAGGTGCCACTACAACCACCACCACCACCATCACCACCACCAGCTACACCTTCATCATCCCACATGAGTACACTCGTGCTACTTGAGGTGCCACCACCACCACCACCACCTCCACAACCAGCTACACCACCATCATCCCACATGGGAACACCCGTGCTGCTTGAGGTACCACCATTACTACCACCACCACCAGCTACACTACCATCATCCCACATGAGTACACTCGTGCTACTTGAGGTGCCACCACCATCTCCATAACCACCACCACCTCCACAACCAGCTACACCACCATCATCCCACATGGGAACACCCGTGCTGCTTGAGGTGCCACCACCACCACCACCACCACCAGCTACACCATCATCATCTCACATGAGTACACTCGTGTTGCTTGAGGTGCCACCACCACCACCACCACCACCACCACCAGGTACACCTCCATCATCTCACATGAGTACACCCGTGCTGCTTGAGATGCCACCACCACCACCACCACCAGCTACACCTCCATCATCTCACATGAGTACAACCTTGCTGCTTGAGGTTACACCACCACCACCACCACCACCACCATCATCCCACATGAGTACACCCGTGCTGCTTGAGGTGCTACCACCACCACCACCACCAGCTAAACCACCATCATCCCACATGAGTACTCCCGTGCTGCTTGAGGTACCACCATTACCACCACCAGCTACACCACCATCATCCCACATGAGTACACCCGTGCTGTTTGAGGTACCACCACCAGCTAAACCACCAACATCCCACATGAGTACACCCGTGCTGCTTGAGGTGCCATCTCCACCTCCACCAGCTACACCACCACCACCAGCTACACCACCACCACCAGCTACACCACCATAATCCCAAATGAGTAAACTCGTGCTGCTTGAGGTGCCACCCCCACCTCCACCACCACAACCAGCACCACCACCACCACAACCACCAGCTACACAACCATCATCCAAAATGAGTACACCCGTGCTGCTTGAGGTGCCACAACCCCAACCATCACCACCACCATCTACACCACCATCATCCCATATGAGTACACCCGGGCTGCTTGAGGTGCCACCACCACTACCATCATCCCACATGAGTACACTCTTGCTGGTTGATGTGCCACCACCACAACCACCTCCAACACCAGCTACACCACCATCATCCCACATGAGTACACCCATTCTGCTTGAGGTGCCACCACCACCACCATCATCCCACATAGGTACACCCTTGCTGCTTGATGTGCCACCAACACCACCATCATCCCACTTGAGTACACCCGTGGTGTTTGAGGTGCCACTACAACCACCACCACCACCACCACCAGCTACACCATTATCATCCCTCATGAGTACACCAGTGCTGCTTGAGGTGCCACCACCACCACCACCTCCACCACAACCACCACCACCTACACCACCATCATCCCACATGAGTACAACCGTGCTGCTTGAGGTTCCACCACTACCACCACCACCTACACAACCACCACCACCAGCTACACCACGATCATCTCACATGAGTACACCCATGCTGCTTAAAGTGCCACCATCACTTCCACCACCAACACCACGACCACCAGCTACACCACATCATCCCACATGAGTACACCTGTGCTGCTTGAGGTGCCACCACCACCACCACCACCACCACCAGCTACACCACCATCATCCCACATGAGTACACCAGTGCTGCCTGAGGTGCCACCATCACAACCACAACCAGCTACACCACCATCATCCCACATAGGAACACCCGTGCTGCTTGAGGTACCACTATTACCACCACCACCACCAGCTACACTACCATCTTCCCACAGGAGTCCACTCGTGCTGCTTGAGGTGCCACCATCACCACCACCACCAGCTACACCATCATCATCTCACATGAGTACACACGTGTTGCTTGAGGTGCCACCACCACCACCACCAGCTACACCTCCATCATCTCACATGAGTACACCCATGCTGCTTGAGGTGCCACCACCACCAGCTACACCATCATCTCATATGAGTACACCTGTGCTGCTTGAGGTGCCACCAGCACCACCACCACCACCACCAGCTACACCACTATCATCCCACATGAGTACACCCGTGCTGCCTGAGGTGCCACCACCACCACCACAACCAGCTACACCACCATCATCCCACATGAGTACACCCGTGCTGCTTGAAGTACCACCATTACCACCACCAGCTCCACCACTATCATCCCACATGAGTACACTCGTGTTGCTTGAGGTACCACCACCACCTCCAGCTAAACCTCCATCATCCCACATGAGTACACCAGTGCTGCTTTAGGTGCCACTACCACCACCAGCTACACCATTATCATCCCTCATGAATACACCAGTGCTGCTTGAGGATCCACCACCACCACCACCTCCACCACAACCACCACCACCTACACCACCATCATCCCACATGAGTACAACCGTGCTGCTTGAGGTTCCATCACTACCACCACCACCACACCAACCACCACCACCAGCTACACCACCATCATCCCACATGAGTACACCATTGCTGCTTGAGGTGCCACCACCACCACCACCAGCTACACCACTATCATCCCACATGAGTACACCCGTGCTGCCTGAGGTGCCACCACCACCACCACAACCAGCTACACCACCATCATCCCACATAAGTACACCCGTGCTGCTTGAGGTACCACCATTACCACCACCAGCTACACCACCATCATCCCACATGAGTACACCCGTGCTTCTTGAGGTGCCACCACCACCACCACCACCACCACCACCAGCTACACCACGATCAACTCACATGAGTACACCCGTGCTGCTTAAAGTGCCACCATCACTTCCGCCACCAGCTACACAACCACCACCAGCTATCTTGAGGTTATCTTGAGGTTATCTTCAGATGATTTCGGGGCTTTAGTGTCCCCGCGGCCCTGTCCTCGACCAGGCCTCCACCCCCAGGAAGCAGCCCGTGACAGCTGACTAACACCCAGGAACCTATTTTACTGCTAGGTAACAGGGGCACAGGGTGAAAGAAACTTTGCGCATTGTTTCTCGCCGGCGCCTGGGATTGAACCCAGGACCAGCTACACCATCGTCATCTCACATGAGTACACACGTGTTGCTTGAGGTGCCACCACCACCACCACCAGCTACACCTACATCATCTCACATGAGTACACCCGTGCTGCGTGAGGTGCCACCACCACCAGCTACACCATCATCTCATATGAGTACACCTGTGCTGCTTGAGGTGCCACCAGCACCACCACCACCACCACCAGCTACACCACTATCATCCCACATGAGTACACCCGTGCTGCCTGAGGTGCCACCACCACCACCACAACCAGCTACACCACCATCATCCCACATGAGTACACCCGTGCTGCTTGAAGTACCACCATTACCACCACCAGCTACACCACCATCATCCCACATGAGTACACTCGTGTTGCTTGAGGTACCACCACCACCTCCAGCTAAACCTCCATCATCCCACATGAGTACACCAGTGCTGCTTTAGGTGCCACTACCACCACCAGCTACACCATTATCATCCCTCATGAATACACCAGTGCTGCTTGAGGATCCACCACAACCACCACCTCCACCACAACCACCACCACCTCCACCACAACCACCACCACCTACACCACCATCATCCCACATGAGTACACCATTGCTGCTTGAGGTGCCACCACCACCACCACCAGCTACACCACTATCATCCCACATGAGTACACCCGTGCTGCCTGAGGTGCCACCACCACCACCACAACCAGCTACACCATCATCATCCCACATGAGTACACCCGTGCTGCTTGAGGTACCACCATTACCACCACCAGCTACACCACTATCATCCCACATGAGTACACTCGTGCTACTTGAGGTGCCACCACCATCTCCACCACCACCACCACCTCCACAACCAGCTACACCACCATCATCCCACATGGGAACACCCGTGCTGCTTGAGGTACCACCATTACTACCACCACCACCAGCTACACTACCATCATCCCACATGAGTACACTCGTGCTACTTGAGGTGCCACCACCATCTCCACCACCACCACCACCTCCACAACCAGCTACACCACCATCATCCCACATGGGAACACCCGTGCTGCTTGAGGTACCACCATTACTACCACCACCACCAGCTACACCACTATCATCCCACATGAGTACACCCGTGCTGCCTGAGGTGCCACCACCACCACCACAACCAGCTACACCATCATCATCCCACATGAGTACACCCGTGCTGCTTGAGGTACCACCATTACCACCACCAGCTACACCACTATCATCCCACATGAGTACACTCGTGCTACTTGAGGTGCCACCACCATCTCCACCACCACCACCACCTCCACAACCAGCTACACCACCATCATCCCACATGGGAACACCCGTGCTGCTTGAGGTACCACCATTACTACCACCACCACCAGCTACACCACTATCATCCCACATGAGTACACCCGTGCTGCCTGAGGTGCCACCACCACCACCACAACCAGCTACACCATCATCATCCCACATGAGTACACCCGTGCTGCTTGAGGTACCACCATTACCACCACCAACTACACCACTATCATCCCACATGAGTACTCTCGTGCTACTTGAGGTGCCACCACCATCTCCACCACCACCACCACCTCCACAACCAGCTACACCACCATCATCCCACATGGGAACACCCGTGCTGCTTGAGGTACCACCATTACTACCACCACCACCAGCTACACTACCATCATCCCACATGAGTACACTCGTGCTACTTGAGGTGCCACCACCATCTCCACCACCACCACCACCTCCACAACCAGATACACCACCATCATCACACATGAGTACACCCGTGCTGCTTGAGGTGCCACTACAACCACCACCACCACCATCACCACCACCAGCTACACCTTCATCATCCCACATGAGTACACTCGTGCTGCTTGAGGTACCACCACCACCAACAGCTAAACCACCATCATCCCACATGAGTCCACCCGTGCTGCTTGAGGTGCCACTACAACCACCACCACCACCATCACCACCACCAGCTACACCTTCATCATTTCACATGAGTACACTCGTGCTGCTTGAGGTACCATCACCACCAACAGCTAAACCACCATCATCCCACATGAGTACACCAGTGCTGCTTGAGGTGTCACCACCACCACCACTACCATCAACTCACATGAGTACACCCGTGTTGCTTGAGGTGCCTCCACCACCACAACCACCACCAGCTACACCATCATCATCTCTCATGAGTACACACGTGTTGCTTGAGGTTCCAACACCACCATTACCACCACCACCACCGGCTACACCTCCATCATCTCACATGAGTACACCCGTGCTGCTTGAGGTGCCACCACCACCACCACCAGCTACACCATCATCTCATATGAGTACACCCGTGCTGCTTGAAGTACCACCACCACCACCACCACCACCACCAGCTACACCACCATCATCCCACATGAGTACACCAGTGCTGCTTTAGGTGCCACCACCACCACCACCAGCTACACCACCTTCATCTCACATGAGTACACCCGTGCTGCTTGAGGTGCCACCATCACCACCACCACCAGCTACACCTCCATCATCTCACATGAGTACACCCTTGCTGCTTGAGGTTACACCACCACCACCACCACCACCATCATCTCATATGAGTACACCCGTGCTGCTTGAGGTGCCACCACCACCACCAGCTACACCTCCATCATCTCACATGAGTACACCCTTGCTGCTTGAGGTGCCACCACCACCACCACCACCAGCTACACCACCATCATCTCACATGAGTACACCCTTGTTGCTTGAGGTACCACCACCATCACCACCACCACCACCACCAGCTACACCTCCATCATCTCACATAATTACACCCTTGCTGCTTGAGGTTACACCACAACCACTACCACCATCATCCCACATGAGTACACCCGTGCTGCTTGAGGTTACACCACCACCACCACCATCATCTCATATGAGTACACCCGTGCTGCTTGAGGTGCCACCACCACCACCAGCTACACCTCCATCATCTCACATGAGTACACCCTTGCTGCTTGAGGTGCCACCACCACCACCACCACCAGCTACACCACCATCATCTCACATGAGTACACCCTTGTTGCTTAAGGTACCACCACCATCACCACCACCACCACCACCAGCTACACCTCCATCATCTCACATAATTACACCCGTGCTGCTTGAGGTGCCACCACCACTATCAGCTACACCAGCATCATCCCATATGAGTATACCCGTGCTGATTGAGGTACCACCACCACCACCAGCTACACCACCATCATCCCACATGAGTACACCCGTGCTGCTTGAGGTGCCACTACAACCACCACCACCACCATCACCACAACCAGCAACACCTTCATCATCCCACATGAGTACACTCGTGCTGCTTGAGGTGTCACCACCATCTCCACCACCACCACTACCACCAGCTACACTACCATCATCCCACATGAGTACACCCGTGCTTCTTGAGGTGCCACAACCACCATTACCACCACCAGCTACACCACGATCATCCCACATGAGTACACCCGTGCTGCCTGAGGTGCCACCACCACAACCACAACCAGCTACACCACCATCATTCCACATGGGAACACCCGTGCTGCTTGAGGTACCACCATTACCACCACCACCACCAGCTACACTACCATCATCCCACATGAGTACACCAGTGCTGCTTGAGGTGCCACCACCACCACCACCACCATCATCTCACATGAGTACACCCGTGTTGCTTGAGGTGCCACCATCACCACCACCAGCAGCTACACCATCATCATCTCACCTGAGTACACACGTGTTGCTTGAGGTACCACCACCACCACCACCACCAGCTACACCTCCATCATCTCACATGAGTACACTCGTGCTGCTTGAGGTGCCACCACCACCACCACCAGCTACACCATCATCTCATATGAGTACACCCGTGCTGCTTGAGGTGCCACCACCACTACCACCACGACCAACAGCTACACCACCATCATCTCACATGAGTACACCCGTGCTGCTTCAGGTGCCACAACCACCTCCACCAGCTAAACCACCATCATCCCACATGAGTACACCAGTGCTGCTTTAGGTGCCACCACCACCACCACCACCACCACCATCAGCTACACCACCATCATCTCACATGAGTACACCCGTGCTGCTTGAGGTGCCACAACCACCTCCACCAGCTAAACCACCATCATCCCTCATGAGTACACCTTTGCTGCTTGAGGTGCCACCACCACCACCACCTCCACCACAACCACCACCAGCTACACCACCATCATCCCACATATGTACAACCGTGCTGCTTGAGGTTCCACCACTACCACCACCACCACACCAACCACCACCACCAGTTACACCAGCATCATCCCACATGAGTACACCAGTGCTGCTTGAGGTGCCACCACCACCACCACAAGCTACACCACTATCATCCCACATGAGTACACCCGTGCTGCCTGAGGTGCCACCACCACCACCACAACCAACTACACCACCATCTTCTCACATGAGTACACCCGTGCTGCTTGAGGTACCACCATTAACACCACCAGCTACACCACCATCATCCCACATGAGTACACCAGTGCTGCTTGAGGTGCCACCACCACCACCACCAGCTACACCACTATCATCCCACATGAGTACACCCGTGCTGCCTGAGGTGCCACCACCACCATCACCACCAGCTACACCACCATCATCCCACATGAGTACACCCGTGCTGCTTGAGGTACCACCACCACCTCCAGCTAAACCTCCATCATCCCACATGAGTACACCAGTGCTGCTTTAGGTGCCACCACCACCACCACCACCACCACCACCACCACCAGCTACACCATTATCATCCCTCATGAATACACCAGTGCTGCTTGAGGTGCCACCACCACCACCACCTCCACCACAACCACCACCTACACAACCACCACCAGCTACACCACCATCATCCCACATGAGTACACCCGTGCTGCTTTAGGTGCCACCACAACCACCACCACCACCACCACCACCATCACCACCAGCTACACCACCATCATCCCACATGAGTACACCCGTGCTGCCTGAGGTGCCACCACCACCACCACAACCAGCTACACCACCATCATCCCACATGAGTACACCCGTGCTGCTAGAGGTACCACCATTACCACCACCAGCTACACCACCATCATCCCACATGAGTACACCCGTGCTGTTTGAGGTGCCACCTCCACCACCACCAGCTACACCACCACCACAACCACCACCACCAGCTACACCACCACCACAACCACCACCACCACCACCACCATCAGCTACACCACCATCATCTCACATGAGTACACCCGTGCTGCTTGAGGTGCCACAACCACCTCCACCAGCTAAACCACCATCATCCCTCATGAGTACACCTTTGCTGCTTGAGGTGCCACCACCACCACCACCTCCACCACAACCACCACCATCATCCCACATATGTACAACCGTGCTGCTTGAGGTTCCACCACTACCACCACCACCACACCAACCACCACCACCAGCTACACCACCATCATCCCACATGAGTACACCAGTGCTGCTTGAGGTGCCACCACCACCACCACCAGCTACACCACTATCATCCCACATGAGTACACCCGTGCTGCCTGAGGTGCCACCACCACCACCACAACCAGCTACACCACCATCTTCCCACATGAGTACACCCGTGCTGCTTGAGGTACCACCATTAACACCACCAGCTACACCACCATCATCCCACATGAGTACACCAGTGCTGCTTGAGGTGCCACCACCACCACCACCAGCTACATCACTATCATCCCACATGAGTACACCCGTGCTGCCTGAGGTGCCACCACCACCACCACCACCAGCTACACCACCATCATCCCACATGAGTACACCCGTGCTGCTTGAGGTACCACCACCACCTCCAGCTAAACCTCCATCATCCCACATGAGTACACCAGTGCTGCTTTAGGTGCCACCACCACCTCCACCACCATCACCACCACCAGCTACACCATTATCATCCCTCATGAATACACCAGTGCTTCTTGAGGTGCCACCACCACCACCACCTCCACCACAACCACCACCTACACAACCACCACCAGCTACACCACCATCATCCCACATGAGTACACCCGTGCTGCTTTAGGTGCCACCACAACCACCACCACCACCACCACCATCACCACCAGCTACACCACCATCATCCCACATGAGTACACCCGTGCTGCCTGAGGTGCCACCACCACCACCACAACCAGCTACACCACCATCATCCCACATGAGTACACCCGTGCTGCTTGAGGTACCACCACCACCTCCAGCTAAACCTCCATCATCCCACATGAGTACACCAGTGCTGCTTTAGGTGCCACCACCACCTCCACCACCATCACCACCACCAGCTACACCATTATCATCCCTCATGAATACACCAGTGCTTCTTGAGGTGCCACCACCACCACCACCTCCACCACAACCACCACCTACACAACCACCACCAGCTACACCACCATCATCCCACATGAGTACACCCGTGCTGCTTTAGGTGCCACCACAACCACCACCACCACCACCACCATCACCACCAGCTACACCACCATCATCCCACATGAGTACACCCGTGCTGCCTGAGGTGCCACCACCACCACCACACCAGCTACACCACCATCATCCCACATGAGTACACCCGTGCTGCTTGAGGTACCACCATTACCACCACCAGCTACACCACCATCATCCCACATGAGTACACCCGTGCTGTTTGAGGTGCCACCTCCACCACCACCAGCTACACCACCACCACAACCACCACCACCAGCTACACCACCACCACAACCACCACCACCAGCTACACCCCCACCACCACCACTATCACCACCAGCTACACCACCACCACCAGCTACACCACCATAATCCCACATGAGTAAACTCGTGCTGCTTGAGGTGCCACCACCACCTCCACCACCAAAAGCAGTACCACCACCACCACAACCACCAGCTACACAACCATCATCCAAAATGAGTACACCCGTGCTGCTTGAGGTGCCACAACCCCTACCATCACCACCACCATCTACACCACCATCATCCTATATGAGTACACCCTTGCTACTTGATGTGCCACCACCACAACCACCTCCAACACCAGCTACACCACCATCATCCCACATGAGTACACCCGTGCTGCTTGAGGTGCCAATACAACCACCACCACCACCATTACCACCACCAGCTACACCGTCATCATTCCACATGAGTACACTCGTGCTGCTTAAGGTGCAACCACCATCTCCACCACCACCACCACCACCAGCTACATTACCATCATCCCACATGAGTACACCCGTGCTTCTTGAGGTGCCACCACCACCACCACCACCACCAGCTACACCACGATCATCTCACATGAGTACACCCGAGCTGCTTAAAGTGCCACCATTACTTCCACCACCAGCTACACAACCACCACTAGCTATCTTGAGGTTATCTTGAGGTTATCTTGAGATGATTTCGGGGCTTTAGTGTCCCCGCGGCCCGGTCCTCGACCAGGACTCCACCCCCAGTAAGCAGCCCGTGACAGCTGACTAACACCCAGGAACCTATTTTACTGCTAGGTAACAGGGGCACAGGGTGAAAGAAACTTTGCCCATTGTTTCTTGCCGGCGCCTGAGATTGAACCCAGGACCACAGGATCAAAAGTCCAGTGTGCTGTCCGCTCGGCCGACCGGCTCCGCAGCTGCAACACCATCATCCCACATGAGTACACCCGTGCTGCTTGAGGTGCCACTACAACCACCACCACCACCATCACCACCACCAGCTACACCTTCATCATCCCACATGAGTACACTCGTGCTACTTGAGGTGCCACCACCACCACCACCACCTCCACAACCAGCTACACCACCATCATCCCACATGGGAACACCCGTGCTGCTTGAGGTACCACCATTACTACCACCACCACCAGCTACACTACCATCATCCCACATGAGTACACTCGTGCTACTTGAGGTGCCACCACCATCTCCATAACCACCACCACCTCCACAACCAGCTACACCACCATCATCCCACATGGGAACACCCGTGCTGCTTGAGGTGCCACCACCACCACCACCACCACCAGCTACACCATCATCATCTCACATGAGTACACTCGTGTTGCTTGAGGTGCCACCACCACCACCACCACCACCACCACCAGGTACACCTCCATCATCTCACATGAGTACACCCGTGCTGCTTGAGATGCCACCACCACCACCACCACCAGCTACACCTCCATCATCTCACATGAGTACACCCTTGCTGCTTGAGGTTACACCACCACCACCACCACCACCACCATCATCCCACATGAGTACACCCGTGCTGCTTGAGGTGCTACCACCACCACCACCACCAGCTAAACCACCATCATCCCACATGAGTACTCCCGTGCTGCTTGAGGTACCACCATTACCACCACCAGCTACACCACCATCATCCCACATGAGTACACCCGTGCTGTTTGAGGTACCACCACCAGCTAAACCACCAACATCCCACATGAGTACACCCGTGCTGCTTGAGGTGCCATCTCCACCTCCACCAGCTACACCACCACCACCAGCTACACCACCACCACCAGCTACACCACCATAATCCCAAATGAGTAAACTCGTGCTGCTTGAGGTGCCACCCCCACCTCCACCACCACAACCAGCACCACCACCACCACAACCACCAGCTACACAACCATCATCCAAAATGAGTACACCCGTGCTGCTTGAGGTGCCACAACCCCAACCATCACCACCACCATCTACACCACCATCATCCCATATGAGTACACCCGGGCTGCTTGAGGTGCCACCACCACTACCATCATCCCACATGAGTACACTCTTGCTGGTTGATGTGCCACCACCACAACCACCTCCAACACCAGCTACACCACCATCATCCCACATGAGTACACCCATTCTGCTTGAGGTGCCACCACCACCACCATCATCCCACATAGGTACACCCTTGCTGCTTGATGTGCCACCAACACCACCATCATCCCACTTGAGTACACCCGTGGTGTTTGAGGTGCCACTACAACCACCACCACCACCACCACCAGCTACACCATTATCATCCCTCATGAGTACACCAGTGCTGCTTGAGGTGCCACCACCACCACCACCTCCACCACAACCACCACCACCTACACCACCATCATCCCACATGAGTACAACCGTGCTGCTTGAGGTTCCACCACTACCACCACCACCTACACAACCACCACCACCAGCTACACCACGATCATCTCACATGAGTACACCCATGCTGCTTAAAGTGCCACCATCACTTCCACCACCAACACCACGACCACCAGCTACACCACATCATCCCACATGAGTACACCTGTGCTGCTTGAGGTGCCACCACCACCACCACCACCACCACCAGCTACACCACCATCATCCCACATGAGTACACCCGTGCTGCCTGAGGTGCCACCATCACAACCACAACCAGCTACACCACCATCATCCCACATAGGAACACCCGTGCTGCTTGAGGTACCACTATTACCACCACCACCACCAGCTACACTACCATCTTCCCACAGGAGTCCACTCGTGCTGCTTGAGGTGCCACCATCACCACCACCACCAGCTACACCATCATCATCTCACATGAGTACACACGTGTTGCTTGAGGTGCCACCACCACCACCACCAGCTACACCTCCATCATCTCACATGAGTACACCCATGCTGCTTGAGGTGCCACCACCACCAGCTACACCATCATCTCATATGAGTACACCTGTGCTGCTTGAGGTGCCACCAGCACCACCACCACCACCACCAGCTACACCACTATCATCCCACATGAGTACACCCGTGCTGCCTGAGGTGCCACCACCACCACCACAACCAGCTACACCACCATCATCCCACATGAGTACACCCGTGCTGCTTGAAGTACCACCATTACCACCACCAGCTCCACCACTATCATCCCACATGAGTACACTCGTGTTGCTTGAGGTACCACCACCACCTCCAGCTAAACCTCCATCATCCCACATGAGTACACCAGTGCTGCTTTAGGTGCCACTACCACCACCAGCTACACCATTATCATCCCTCATGAATACACCAGTGCTGCTTGAGGATCCACCACCACCACCACCTCCACCACAACCACCACCACCTACACCACCATCATCCCACATGAGTACAACCGTGCTGCTTGAGGTTCCATCACTACCACCACCACCACACCAACCACCACCACCAGCTACACCACCATCATCCCACATGAGTACACCATTGCTGCTTGAGGTGCCACCACCACCACCACCAGCTACACCACTATCATCCCACATGAGTACACCCGTGCTGCCTGAGGTGCCACCACCACCACCACAACCAGCTACACCACCATCATCCCACATAAGTACACCCGTGCTGCTTGAGGTACCACCATTACCACCACCAGCTACACCACCATCATCCCACATGAGTACACCCGTGCTTCTTGAGGTGCCACCACCACCACCACCACCACCACCACCAGCTACACCACGATCAACTCACATGAGTACACCCGTGCTGCTTAAAGTGCCACCATCACTTCCGCCACCAGCTACACAACCACCACCAGCTATCTTGAGGTTATCTTGAGGTTATCTTCAGATGATTTCGGGGCTTTAGTGTCCCCGCGGCCCTGTCCTCGACCAGGCCTCCACCCCCAGGAAGCAGCCCGTGACAGCTGACTAACACCCAGGAACCTATTTTACTGCTAGGTAACAGGGGCACAGGGTGAAAGAAACTTTGCGCATTGTTTCTCGCCGGCGCCTGGGATTGAACCCAGGACCAGCTACACCATCGTCATCTCACATGAGTACACACGTGTTGCTTGAGGTGCCACCACCACCACCACCAGCTACACCTACATCATCTCACATGAGTACACCCGTGCTGCGTGAGGTGCCACCACCACCAGCTACACCATCATCTCATATGAGTACACCTGTGCTGCTTGAGGTGCCACCAGCACCACCACCACCACCACCAGCTACACCACTATCATCCCACATGAGTACACCCGTGCTGCCTGAGGTGCCACCACCACCACCACAACCAGCTACACCACCATCATCCCACATGAGTACACCCGTGCTGCTTGAAGTACCACCATTACCACCACCAGCTACACCACCATCATCCCACATGAGTACACTCGTGTTGCTTGAGGTACCACCACCACCTCCAGCTAAACCTCCATCATCCCACATGAGTACACCAGTGCTGCTTTAGGTGCCACTACCACCACCAGCTACACCATTATCATCCCTCATGAATACACCAGTGCTGCTTGAGGATCCACCACAACCACCACCTCCACCACAACCACCACCACCTCCACCACAACCACCACCACCTACACCACCATCATCCCACATGAGTACACCATTGCTGCTTGAGGTGCCACCACCACCACCACCAGCTACACCACTATCATCCCACATGAGTACACCCGTGCTGCCTGAGGTGCCACCACCACCACCACAACCAGCTACACCATCATCATCCCACATGAGTACACCCGTGCTGCTTGAGGTACCACCATTACCACCACCAGCTACACCACTATCATCCCACATGAGTACACTCGTGCTACTTGAGGTGCCACCACCATCTCCACCACCACCACCACCTCCACAACCAGCTACACCACCATCATCCCACATGGGAACACCCGTGCTGCTTGAGGTACCACCATTACTACCACCACCACCAGCTACACTACCATCATCCCACATGAGTACACTCGTGCTACTTGAGGTGCCACCACCATCTCCACCACCACCACCACCTCCACAACCAGCTACACCACCATCATCCCACATGGGAACACCCGTGCTGCTTGAGGTACCACCATTACTACCACCACCACCAGCTACACCACTATCATCCCACATGAGTACACCCGTGCTGCCTGAGGTGCCACCACCACCACCACAACCAGCTACACCATCATCATCCCACATGAGTACACCCGTGCTGCTTGAGGTACCACCATTACCACCACCAGCTACACCACTATCATCCCACATGAGTACACTCGTGCTACTTGAGGTGCCACCACCATCTCCACCACCACCACCACCTCCACAACCAGCTACACCACCATCATCCCACATGGGAACACCCGTGCTGCTTGAGGTACCACCATTACTACCACCACCACCAGCTACACCACTATCATCCCACATGAGTACACCCGTGCTGCCTGAGGTGCCACCACCACCACCACAACCAGCTACACCATCATCATCCCACATGAGTACACCCGTGCTGCTTGAGGTACCACCATTACCACCACCAGCTACACCACTATCATCCCACATGAGTACTCTCGTGCTACTTGAGGTGCCACCACCATCTCCACCACCACCACCACCTCCACAACCAGCTACACCACCATCATCCCACATGGGAACACCCGTGCTGCTTGAGGTACCACCATTACTACCACCACCACCAGCTACACTACCATCATCCCACATGAGTACACTCGTGCTACTTGAGGTGCCACCACCATCTCCACCACCACCACCACCTCCACAACCAGATACACCACCATCATCACACATGAGTACACCCGTGCTGCTTGAGGTGCCACTACAACCACCACCACCACCATCACCACCACCAGCTACACCTTCATCATCCCACATGAGTACACTCGTGCTGCTTGAGGTACCACCACCACCAACAGCTAAACCACCATCATCCCACATGAGTACACTCGTGCTGCTTGAGGTGCGACCACCATCTCCACCACCTCCACCACCACCACCACCACCACCACCAGCTACATTACCATCATCCCACATGAGTACACCCGTGCTTCTTGAGGTGCCACCACCACCACCACCACAACCACCACCACCAGCTACACCACGATCATCTCACATGAGTACACCCGTGCTGCTTGAGGTGCCACCACCATCTCCACCACCACCACCACCTCCACAACCAGCTACACCACCATCATCACACATGGGAACACCCGTGCTGCTTGAGGTACCATCATTACTACCACTACCACCAGCTACATTACCATCATCCCACATGAGTCCACCCGTGCTGCTTGAGGTGCCACTACAACCACCACCACCACCATCACCACCACCAGCTACACCTTCATCATCCCACATGAGTACACCAGTGCTGCTTGAGGTGCCACCACCTCCACCACCACCATCAACTCACATGAGTACACCCGTGCTGCTTGAGGTGCCACCACCACTACCATCATCCCACATGAGTACACCCTTGCTACTTGATGTGCCACCACCACAACCACCTCCAACACCAGCTACACCACCATCATCCCACATGAGTACACCCGTGCTGCTAGAGGTGCCAATACAACCACCACCACCACCATTACCACCACCAGCTACACCGTCATCATTCCACATGAGTACACTCGTGCTGCTTGAGGTGCAACCACCATCTCCACCACCACCACCACCACCACCAGCTACATTACCATCATCCCACATGAGTACACCCGTGCTTCTTGAGGTGCCACCACCACCACCACCACCACCAGCTACACCTTTATCATCTCACATGAGTACACCCGTGCTGCTTAAAGTGCCACCATTACTTCCACCACCAGCTACACAACCACCACTAGCTATCTTGAGGTTATCTTGAGGTTATCTTGAGATGATTCCGGGGCTTTAGTGTCCCCGCGGCCCGGTCCTCGACCAGGACTCCACCCCCAGTAAGCAGCCCGTGACAGCTGACTAACACCCAGGAACATATTTTACTGCTAGGTAACAGGGGCACAGGGTGAAAGAAACTTTGCCCATTGTTTCTTGCCGGT
Source organism: Procambarus clarkii (assembly GCF_040958095.1). Classification (NCBI taxonomy): domain Eukaryota; kingdom Metazoa; phylum Arthropoda; class Malacostraca; order Decapoda; family Cambaridae; genus Procambarus; species Procambarus clarkii. The sequence continues at coordinate 41,836,435 of NC_091180.1, read as the reverse complement.
GCCTGAGATCGAACCCAGGACCACAGGATCAAAAGTCCAGTGTGCTGTCCGCTCGGCCGACCGGCTTCACAGCTGCACCACCATCATCCCACAGGAGTACACCCGTGCTGCTTGAGGTGCCACTACAACCACCACCACCACCATCACCACCACCAGCTACACCTTCATCATCCCACATGAGTACACTCGTGCTACTTGAGGTGCCACCACCACCACCACCACCTCCACAACCAGCTACACCACCATCATCCCACATGGGAACACCCGTGCTGCTTGAGGTACCACCATTACTACCACCACCACCAGCTACACTACCATCATCCCACATGAGTACACTCATGCTACTTGAGGTGCCACCACCATCTCCATAACCACCACCACCTCCACAACCAGCTACACCACCATCATCCCACATGGGAACACCCGTGCTGCTTGAGGTGCCACCACCACCACCACCACCACCAGCTACACCATCATCATCTCACATGAGTACACACGTGTTGCTTGAGGTGCCACCACCACCACCACCACCACCACCACCACCAGGTACACCTCCATCATCTCACATGAGTACACCCTTGCTGCTTGAGGTTACTCCACCACCACCACCACCATCATCCCACATGAGTACACCCGTGCTGCTTGAGGTGCCACCACCACCACCAGCTACACCTCCATCATCTCACATGAGTACACCCTTGCTGCTTGAGGTTACACCACCACCACCACCACCACCACCATCATCCCACATGAGTACACCCGTGCTGCTTGAGGTGCTACCACCACCACCACCACCAGCTAAACCACCATCATCCCACATGAGTACTCCCGTGCTGCTTGAGGTACCACCATTACCACCACCAGCTACACCACCATCATCCCACATGAGTACACCCGTGCTGTTTGAGGTACCACCACCAGCTAAACCACCAACATCCCACATGAGTACACCCGTGCTGCTTGAGGTGCCATCTCCACCTCCACCAGCTACACCACCACCACAACCACTATCACCACCAGCTACTCCACCACCACCAGCTACACCACCATAATCCCAAATGAGTAAACTCGTGCTGCTTGAGGTGCCACCACCACCTCCACCACCACAACCAGGACCACCACCACCACAACCACCAGCTACACAACCATCATCCAAAATGAGTACACCCGTGCTGCTTGAGGTGCCACAACCCCTACCATCACCACCACCATCTACACCACCATCATCCCATATGAGTACACCCGGGCTGCTTGAGGTGCCACCACCACTACCATCATCCCACATGAGTACACTCTTGCTGGTTGATGTGCCACCACCACAACCACCTCCAACACCAGCTACACCACCATTATCCCACATGAGTACACCCATTCTGCTTAAGGTGCCACCACCACCACCATCATCCCACATAAGTACACCCTTGCTGCTTGATGTGCCACCAACACCACCATCATCCCACTTGAGTACACCCGTGCTGCTTGAGGTGCCACTACAACCACCACCACAACCACCACCAGCTACACCATTATCATCCCTCATGAGTACACCAGTGCTGCTTGAGGTGCCACCACCACCACCTCCACCACAACCACCACCACCTACACCACCATCATCCCACATGAGTACAACCGTGCTGCTTGAGGTTCCACCACTACCACCACCACCTACACAACCACCACCACCAGCTACACCACGATCATCTCACATGAGTACACCCGTGCTGCTTAAAGTGCCACCATCACTTCCACCACCAACACCACGACCACCAGCTACACCACATCATCCCACATGAGTACACCTGTGCTGCTTGAGGTGCCACCACCACCACCACCACCACCACCACCACAAGCTACACCACCATCATCCCACATGAGTACACCCGTGCTGCATGAGGTGCCACCATCACAACCACAACCAGCCACACCACCATCATCCCACATAGGAACACCCGTGCTGCTTGAGGTACCACAATTACCACCACCACCACCAGCTACACTACCATCTTCCCACAGGAGTCCACCCGTGCTGCTTGAGGTGCCACCATCATCACCACCACCAGCTACACCATCATCATCTCACATGAGTACACACGTGTTGCTTGAGGTGAAACCACCACCACCACCACCACCAGCTACACCTCCATCATCTCACATGAGTACACCCGTGCTGTTTGAGGTACCACCACCAGCTAAACCACCAACATCCCACATGAGTACACCCGTGCTGCTTGAGGTGCCATCTCCACCTCCACCACCACAACCAGCACCACCACCACCACAACCACCAGCTACACAACCATCATCCAAAATGAGTACACCCGTGCTGCTTGAGGTGCCACTACAACCACCACCACCACCATCACCACCACCAGCTACACCTTCATCATCCCACATGAGTACACTCGTGCTGCTTGAGGTACCACCACCACCAACAGCTAAACCACCATCATCCCACATGAGTACACTCGTGCTGCTTGAGGTGCGACCACCATCTCCACCACCTCCACCACCACCACCACCACCACCACCAGCTACATTACCATCATCCCACATGAGTACACCCGTGCTTCTTGAGGTGCCACCACCACCACCACCACAACCACCACCACCAGCTACACCATGATCATCTCACATGAGTACACCCGTACTGCTTGAGGTGCCACCACCATCTCCACCACCACCACCACCTCCACAACCAGCTACACCACCATCATCACACATGGGAACACCCGTGCTGCTTGAGGTACCATCATTACTACCACTACCACCAGCTACATTACCATCATCCCACATGAGTCCACCCGTGCTGCTTGAGGTGCCACTACAACCACCACCACCACCATCACCACCACCAGCTACACCTTCATCATCCCACATGAGTACACCAGTGCTGCTTGAGGTGCCACCACCACCACCACCACCATCAACTCACATGAGTACACCCGTGCAGCTTGAGGTGCCACCACCACTACCATCATCCCACATGAGTACACCCTTGCTACTTGATGTGACACCACCACAGCCACCTCCAACACCAGCTACACCACCATCATCCCACATGAGTACACCCGTGCTGCTAGAGGTGCCAATACAACCACCACCACCACCATTACCACCACCAGCTACACCGTCATCATTCCACATGAGTACACTCGTGCTGCTTGAGGTGCAACCACCATCTCCACCACCACCACCACCACCACCAGCTACATTACCATCATCCCACATGAGTACACCCGTGCTTCTTGAGGTGCCACCACCACCACCACCACCACCAGCTACACCTTGATCATCTCACATGAGTACACCAGTGCTGCTTAAAGTGCCACCATTACTTCCACCACCAGCTACACAACCACCACTAGCTATCTTGAGGTTATCTTGAGGTTATCTTGAGATGATTTCGGGGCTTTAGTGTCCCCGCGGCCCGGTCCTCGCCAAGGACTCCACCCCCAGTAAGCAGCCCGTGACAGCTGACTAACACCCAGGAACATATTTTACTGCTAGGTAACAGGGGCACAGGGTGAAAGAAACTTTGCCCATTGTTTCTTGCCGGCGCCTGAGATCGAACCCAGGACAACAGGATCAAAAGTCCAGTGTGCTGTCCGCTCGGCCGACCGGCTCCACAGCTGCACCACCATCATCCCACATGAGTACACCCGTGCTGCTTGAAGTGCCACTACAACCACCACCACCACCATCACCACCACCAGCTACACCTTCATCATCCCACATGAGTACACTCGTGCTTCTTGAGGTGCCACCACCACCACCACCACCTCCACAACCAGCTACACCACCATCATCCCACATGGGAACACCCGTGCTGCTTGAGGTACCACCATTACTACCACCACCACCAGCTACACTACCATCATCCCACATGAGTACACTCATGCTACTTGAGGTGCCACCACCATCTCCATAACCACCACCACCTCCACAACCAGCTACACCACCATCATCCCACATGGGAACACCCGTGCTGCTTGAGGTGCCACCACCACCACCACCACCACCAGCTACACCATCATCATCTCACATGAGTACACACGTGTTGCTTGAGGTGCCACCACCACCACCACCACCACCACCACCACCAGGTACACCTCCATCATCTCACATGAGTACACCCGTGCTGCTTGAGGTGCCACCACCACCACCACCACCAGCTACACCTCCATCATCTCACATGAGTACACCCTTGCTGCTTGAGGTTACTCCACCACCACCACCACCGTCATCCCACATGAGTACACCCGTGCTGCTTGAGGTGCCACCACCACCACCAGCTACACCTCCATCATCTCACATGAGTACACCCTTGCTGCTTGAGGTTACACCACCACCACCACCACCACCATCATCCCACATGAGTACACCCGTGCTGCTTGAGGTGCTACCACCACCACCACCACCAGCTAAACCACCATCATCCCACATGAGTACTCCCGTGCTGCTTGAGGTACCACCATTACCACCACCAGCTACACCACCATCATCCCACATGAGTACACCCGTGCTGTTTGAGGTACCACCACCAGCTAAACCACCAACATCCCACATGAGTACACCCGTGCTGCTTGAGGTGCCATCTCCACCTCCACCAGCTACACCACCACCACAACCACTATCACCACCAGCAACACCACCACCACCAGCTACACCACCATAATCCCAAATGAGTAAACTCGTGCTGCTTGAGGTGCCACCACCACCTCCACCACCACAACCAGGACCACCACCACCACAACCACCAGCTACACAACCATCATCCAAAATGAGTACATCCGTGCTGCTCGAGGTGCCACAACCCCTACCATCATCCCACATGAGTACACTCTTGCTGGTTGATGTGCCACCACCACAACCACCTCCAACACCAGCTACACCACCATCATCCCACATGATTCACACCCATTCTGCTTGAGGTGCCACCACCAACACCATCATCCCACATAAGTACACCCTTGCTGCTTGATGTGCCACCAACACCACCATCATCCCACTTGAGTACACCCGTGCTGCTTGAGGTGCCACTACAACCACCACCACCACCACCACCAGCTACACCATTATCATCCCTCATGAGTACACCAGTGCTGCTTGAGGTGCCACCACCACCACCACCTCCACCACTACCACCACCACCTACACAACCACCACCACCAGCTACACCACGATCATCTCACATGAGTACACCCGTGCTGCTTAAAGTGCCACCATCACTTCCACCACCAACACCACGACCACCAGCTACACCACATCATCCCACATGAGTACACCTGTGCTGCTTGAGGTGCCACCACCACCACCACCACCACCACCAGCTACACCACCATCATCCCACATGAGTACACCCGTGCTGCCTGAGGTGCCACCATCACAACCACAACCAGCTACACCACCTATCATCGCACATAGAAACACCCGTGCTGCTTGAGGTACCACTATTACCACCACCACCACCAGCTACACTACCATCTTCCCACAGGAGTCCACCCGTGCTGCTTGAGGTGCCACCATCACCACTACCACCAGCTACACCATCGTCATCTCACATGAGTACACACGTGTTGCTTGAGGTGCCACCACCACCACCACCAGCTACACCTCCATCATCTCACATGAGTACACCCGTGCTGCGTGAGGTGCCACCACCACCAGCTACACCATCATCTCATATGAGTACACCTGTGCTGCTTGAGGTGCCTCCAGCACCACCACCACCACCACCAGCTACACCACTATCATCCCACATGAGTACACCCGTGCTGCCTGAGGTGCCACCACCACCACCACAACCAGCTACACCACCATCATCCCACATGAGTACACCCATGCTGCTTGAAGTACCACCATTACCACCACCAGCTACACCACCATCATCCCACATGAGTACACTCGTGTTGCTTGAGGTACCACCACCACCTCCAGCTAAACCTCCATCATCCCACATGAGTACACCAGTGCTGCTTTAGGTGCCACTACCACCACCAGCTACACCATTATCATCCCTCATGAATACACCAGTGCTGCTTGAGGATCCACCACAACCACCACCTCCACCACAACCACCACCACCTACACCACCATCATCCCACATGAGTACACCATTGCTGCTTGAGGTGCCACCACCACCACCACCAGCTACACCACTATCATCCCACATGAGTACACCCGTGCTGCCTGAGGTGCCACCACCACCACCACAACCAGCTACACCATCATCATCCCACATGAGTACACCCGTGCTGCTTGAGGTACCACCATTACCACCACCAGCTACACCACTATCATCCCACATGAGTACACCCGTGCTTCTTGAGGTGCCACCACCACCACCACCACCAGCTACACCACGATCAACTCACATGAGTACACCCGTGCTGCTTAAAGTGCCACCATCACTTCCACCACCAGCTACACAACCACCACCAGCTATCTTGAGGTTATCTTGAGGTTATCTTGAGATGATTTCGGGGCTTTAGTGTCCCCGTGGCCCTGTCCTCGACCAGGCCTCCACCCCCAGGAAGCAGCCCGTGACAGCTGACTAACACCCAGGAACCTATTTTACTGCTAGGTAACAGGGGCACAGGGTGAAAGAAACTTTGCGCAGTGTTTCTCGCCGGCACCTGGGATCGAACCCAGGACCACAGAATCAAAAGTGCAGTGTGCTGTCCGCTCGGCCAACCGGCTCCTCAGCTGCACCACCATCATCCCACATGAGTACACCCATGCTGCTTGAGGTGCCACTGCAACCACCACCACCACCATCACCACAACCAGCTACACCTTCATCATCCCACATGAGTACACTCGTGCTACTTGAGGTGCCACCACCATCTCCACCACCACCACCACCTCCACAACCAGCTACACCACCATCATCACACATGAGTACACCTGTGCTGCTTGAGGTGCCACTACAACCACCACCACCACCATCACCACCACCAGCTACACCTTCATCATCCCACATGAGTACACTCGTGCTGCTTGAGGTACCACCACCACCAACAGCTAAACCACCATCATCCCACATGAGTACACTCGTGCTGCTTGAGGTGCGACCACCATCTCCACCACCTCCACCACCACCACCACCACCACCACCACCAGCTACATTACCATCATCCCACATGAGTACACCCGTGCTTCTTGAGGTGCCACCACCACCACCACTACAACCACCACCACCAGCTACACCACGATCATCTCACATGAGTACACCCGTGCTGCTTGAGGTGCCACCACCATCTCCACCACCACCACCTCCACAACCAGCTACACCACCATCATCACACATGGGAACACCCGTGCTGCTTGAGGTGCCACTACAACCACCACCACCACCATCACCACCACCAGCTACACCTTCATCATCCCACATGAGTACACCAGTGCTGCTTGAGGTGCCGCCACCACCACCACCACCACCATCAACTCACATGAGAACACCCGTGCTGCTTGAGGTGCCACCACCACCACCACCACCACCAGCTACACCATCATCATCTCACATGAGTACACACGTGTTGCTTGAGGTGCCACCACCACCACCACCACCACCACCACCACCACCAGCTACACCTCCATCATCTCACATGAGTACACCCGTGCTGCTTGAGGTGCCACCACCACCACCACCAGCTACACCATCATCATCTCACATGAGTACACACGTGTTGCTTGAGGTGCCACCACCAACACCACCACCACCACCACCACCACCACCACCACCACCACCACCAGCTACACCTCCTTCATCTCACATGAGTACACCCTTGCTGCTTGAGGTTACACCACCACCACCACCATCATCATCCCACATGAGTACACCCGTGCTGCTTGAGGTGCCACCACCACCACCAGCTACACCTCCATCATCTCACATGAGTACACCCTTGCTGCTTGAGGTTACACCACCACCACCACCACCACCACCATCATCCCACATGAGTACACCCGTGCTGCTTGAGGTGCCACCACTACCACCACCACCAGCTAAACCACCATCATCTCACATGAGTACACCCGTGTTGCTTTAAGTACCACCACCATCACCACCACCACCAGCTACACCAGCATCATCACACATGAGTACACCCGTGCTGCTTGAGGTGCAACCACCACCACCACTACGACCACCAGCTACACCACCATCATCTCACATGAGTACACCCGTGCTGCTTGAGGTGCCATAACCACCTCCACCAGCTAAACCACCATCATCCCACATGAGTTCACCAGTGCTGCTTTAGGTGCCACCTCACCACCACCACCACCACCAGCTACACCATTATCATCCCTCATGAGTACAACAGTGCTGCTTGAGGTGCCACCACCACCACCACCTCCAACACAACCACCACCAGCTACACCACTATCATCCCACATGAGTACAACCGTGCTGCCTGAGGTGCCACCACCACCACCACAACCAGCTACACCACCATCATCCCACATGAGTACACCCGAGCTGCTTTAGGTGCCACTACCACCACCAGCTACACCATTATCATCCCTCATGAATACACCAGTGCTGCTTGAGGTGCCACCACCACCACCAACTCCACCACAACCACCACCACCTACACCACCATCATCTCACATGAGTACAACCGTGCTGCTTGAGGTTCCACCACTACCACCTACACAACCACCACCACCAGCTACACCACCATCATCCCACATGAGTACACCAGTGCTGCTTTAGGTGCCACCACAACCACCACCACCACCACCACCAACACCACCACCAGCTACACCACCATCATCTCAAATGAGTACACCCGTGCTGCTTGAGGTGCCACCACCACCACCACCACCAGCTAAACCACCATCATCCCACATGAATACACCAGTGCTGCTTTAGATGCCACTACCACCACCACCACCAGCTACACCTCCATCATCTCACATGAGTACACCCTTGCTGCTTGAGGTTACACCACCACCACCACCACCATCGTGCCACATGAGTACATCCGTGCTGCTTGAGGTGCCACCACCACCACCAGCTACACCTCCATCATCCCACATGAGTACACCCGTGCTGCTTGAAGTACCACCACCATCACCACCACCACCAGCTACACCTCCATCATCTCACATAATTACACCCGTGCTGCTTGCGGTGCCACCACCACTATCAGCTACACCAGCATCATCCCACATGAGTACACCCGTGCTGCTTGAGGTACCATCACCACCACCACCACCAGCTACACCACCATCATCCCACATGAGTACACCCGCGCTGCTTGAGGTGCCACTACCACCACCACCACCACTCTCATCTCACATGAGTACACCCGTGCTGCTTGAGGTGCCACCACTACCACCACCACCAGCTGCACCACCATCATCCCACATGAGTACACCCGCGCTGCTTGAGGTGCCACTACCACCACCACCACCACTCTCATCTCACATGAGTACACCTGTGCTTCTTGAGGCGCCACCACCACCACCACCACCACCAGCTACACCACGATCATCTCACATGAGTACACCCGTGCTGCTTAAAGTGCCACCATCACTTCCACCACCAACACCACGACCACCAGCTACACCACATCATCCCACATGAGTACACCTGTGCTGCTTGAGGTGCCACCACCACCACCACCCCCACCACCACCACCACCACCACCACCACCACCATCATCCCACATGAGTACACCCGTGCTGCCTGAGGTGCCACCACCACAACCACAACCAGCTACACCACCATCATCCCACATAGGAACACCTGTGCTGCTTGAGGTACCACCATTACCACCACCACCACCAGCTACACTACCATCATCCCACATGAGTCCACCATCGCTGCTTGAGGTACCACCACCACCACCAGCTAAACCACCATCATCCCACATGAGTACACCCGCGCTTTTTGAGGCGCCACCACCACCACCACCACCACCAGCTACACCACGATCATCTCACATGAGTACACCCGTGCTGCTTAAAGTGCCACCATCACTTCCACCACCAACACCACGACCACCAGCTACACCACCATCATCTCACATGAGTACACCCTTGCTGCTTGAGGTTACACCACCACCACCACCACCACCACCATCATCCCACATGAGTACACCCGTGCTGCTTGAGGTGCCACCACTACCACCACCACCAGCTAAACCACCATCATCTCACATGAGTACACCCGTGTTGCTTTAAGTACCACCACCATCACCACCACCACCAGCTACACCAGCATCATCACACATGAGTACACCCGTGCTGCTTGAGGTGCAACCACCACCACCACTACGACCACCAGCTACACCACCATCATCTCACATGAGTACACCCGTGCTGCTTGAGGTGCCATAACCACCTCCACCAGCTAAACCACCATCATCCCACATGAGTTCACCAGTGCTGCTTTAGGTGCCACCTCACCACCACCACCACCACCAGCTACACCATTATCATCCCTCATGAGTACAACAGTGCTGCTTGAGGTGCCACCACCACCACCACCTCCAACACAACCACCACCAGCTACACCACTATCATCCCACATGAGTACAACCGTGCTGCCTGAGGTGCCACCACCACCACCACAACCAGCTACACCACCATCATCCCACATGAGTACACCCGAGCTGCTTTAGGTGCCACTACCACCACCAGCTACACCATTATCATCCCTCATGAATACACCAGTGCTGCTTGAGGTGCCACCACCACCACCAACTCCACCACAACCACCACCACCTACACCACCATCATCTCACATGAGTACAACCGTGCTGCTTGAGGTTCCACCACTACCACCACCACCTACACAACCACCACCACCAGCTACACCACCATCATCCCACATGAGTACAGCAGTGCTGCTTTAGGTGCCACCACAACCACCACCACCACCACCACCAACACCACCACCAGCTACACCACCATCATCTCAAATGAGTACACCCGTGCTGCTTGAGGTGCCACCACCACCACCACCACCAGCTAAACCACCATCATCCCACATGAATACACCAGTGCTGCTTTAGATGCCACTACCACCACCACCACCAGCTACACCTCCATCATCTCACATGAGTACACCCTTGCTGCTTGAGGTTACACCACCACCACCACCACCATCGTGCCACATGAGTACATCCGTGCTGCTTGAGGTGCCACCACCACCACCAGCTACACCTCCATCATCCCACATGAGTACACCCGTGCTGCTTGAAGTACCACCACCATCACCACCACCACCAGCTACACCTCCATCATCTCACATAATTACACCCGTGCTGCTTGCGGTGCCACCACCACTATCAGCTACACCAGCATCATCCCACATGAGTACACCCGTGCTGCTTGAGGTACCATCACCACCACCACCACCAGCTACACCACCATCATCCCACATGAGTACACCCGCGCTGCTTGAGGTGCCACTACCACCACCACCACCACTCTCATCTCACATGAGTACACCCGTGCTGCTTGAGGTGCCACCACTACCACCACCACCAGCTGCACCACCATCATCCCACATGAGTACACCCGCGCTGCTTGAGGTGCCACTACCACCACCACCACCACTCTCATCTCACATGAGTACACCTGTGCTTCTTGAGGCGCCACCACCACCACCACCACCACCAGCTACACCACGATCATCTCACATGAGTACACCCGTGCTGCTTAAAGTGCCACCATCACTTCCACCACCAACACCACGACCACCAGCTACACCACATCATCCCACATGAGTACACCTGTGCTGCTTGAGGTGCCACCACCACCACCACCCCCACCACCACCACCACCACCACCATCATCCCACATGAGTACACCCGTGCTGCCTGAGGTGCCACCACCACAACCACAACCAGCTACACCACCATCATCCCACATAGGAACACCTGTGCTGCTTGAGGTACCACCATTACCACCACCACCACCAGCTACACTACCATCATCCCACATGAGTCCACCATCGCTGCTTGAGGTACCACCACCACCACCAGCTAAACCACCATCATCCCACATGAGTACACCCGCGCTTTTTGAGGCGCCACCACCACCACCACCACCACCAGCTACACCACGATCATCTCACATGAGTACACCCGTGCTGCTTAAAGTGCAACCATCACTTCCACCACCAACACCACGACCACCAGCTACACCACCATCATCTCACATGAGTATACCCGTGCTGCTTGAGGTGCCGCCATCACAACCACCACCAGCTACACCTCCATCATCTCACATGAGTACACCCGTGCTGCTTGAGGTGCCACTACCACCAGCTACACCATCATCTCATATGAGTACACCCGTGCTGCTTGAGGTGCCACCACCACCACCACCACCAGCTAAACCACCATCATCCCACATGAATACACCAGTGCTGCTTTAGATGCCACTACCACCACCACCACCAGCTACACCTCCATCATCTCACATGAGTACACCCTTGCTGCTTGAGGTTACACCACCACCACCACCACCATCGTGCCACATGAGTACATCCGTGCTGCTTGAGGTGCCACCACCACCACCAGCTACACCTCCATCATCCCACATGAGTACACCCGTGCTGCTTGAAGTACCACCACCATCACCACCACCACCAGCTACACCTCCATCATCTCACATAATTACACCCGTGCTGCTTGCGGTGCCACCACCACTATCAGCTACACCAGCATCATCCCACATGAGTACACCCGTGCTGCTTGAGGTACCATCACCACCACCACCACCAGCTACACCACCATCATCCCACATGAGTACACCCGCGCTGCTTGAGGTGCCACTACCACCACCACCACCACTCTCATCTCACATGAGTACACCCGTGCTGCTTGAGGTGCCACCACTACCACCACCACCAGCTGCACCACCATCATCCCACATGAGTACACCCGCGCTGCTTGAGGTGCCACTACCACCACCACCACCACTCTCATCTCACATGAGTACACCTGTGCTTCTTGAGGCGCCACCACCACCACCACCACCACCAGCTACACCACGATCATCTCACATGAGTACACCCGTGCTGCTTAAAGTGCCACCATCACTTCCACCACCAACACCACGACCACCAGCTACACCACATCATCCCACATGAGTACACCTGTGCTGCTTGAGGTGCCACCACCACCACCACCCCCACCACCACCACCACCACCACCATCATCCCACATGAGTACACCCGTGCTGCCTGAGGTGCCACCACCACAACCACAACCAGCTACACCACCATCATCCCACATAGGAACACCTGTGCTGCTTGAGGTACCACCATTACCACCACCACCACCAGCTACACTACCATCATCCCACATGAGTCCACCATCGCTGCTTGAGGTACCACCACCACCACCAGCTAAACCACCATCATCCCACATGAGTACACCCGCGCTTTTTGAGGCGCCACCACCACCACCACCACCACCAGCTACACCACGATCATCTCACATGAGTACACCCGTGCTGCTTAAAGTGCAACCATCACTTCCACCACCAACACCACGACCACCAGCTACACCACCATCATCTCACATGAGTATACCCGTGCTGCTTGAGGTGCCGCCATCACAACCACCACCAGCTACACCTCCATCATCTCACATGAGTACACCCGTGCTGCTTGAGGTGCCACTACCACCAGCTACACCATCATCTCATATGAGTACACCCGTGCTGCTTGAGGTGCAACCACCACCACCACTACGACCACCAGCTACACCACCATCATCTCATATTAGTACACCCGTGCTGCTTGAGGTGCCACAACCACCTCCACCAGCTAAACCACCATCATCCCACATGAGTTCACCAGTGCTGCTTTAGGTGCCACCAACACCACCCCCACCAGCTACACCATTATCAACCCTCATGAGTACACCAGATCTGCTTGAGGTGCCACCACCACCACCACCTCCACCACAACCACCACTAGCTACACCACCATCATCCCACATGAATACAACAGTGCTGCTTGAGGTTCCACCACTACCACCACCACCACCACACCAACCACCACCACCAGCTACACCACCATCATCCCACATGAGTACACCAGTGCTGCTTGAGGTGCCACCACCACCACCACCACCACCAGCTACAGCACTATCATCCCACATGAGTACACCCGTGCTGCCTGAGGTGCCACCACCACCACCACATCCAGCTACACCACCATCATCCCACATGAGTACACCCGTGCTGCTTGAGGTACCACCATTACCACCACCAGCTACACCACCATCATCCCACATGAGTACACTCGTGCTGCTTGAGGTACCACCACCACCTCCAGCTAAACCTCCATCATCCCACATGAGTACACCAGTGCTGCTTTAGGTGCCACTACCACCACCAGCTACACCATTATCATCCCTCATGAATACACCAGTGCTGTTTGAGGTGCCACCACCACCACCACCTCCACCACAACCACCACCACCTACACCACCATCATCCCACATGAGTACAACCGTGCTGCTTGAGGTTCCACCACTACCACCACCACCAACACAACCACCACCACCAGCTACACCACCATCATCCCACATGAGTACACCAGTGCTGCTTTAGGTGCCACCACAACCAACACCACCACCACCACCACCAGCTACACCACCATCATCCCACATGAGTACACCAGTGCTGTTTGAGGTGCCACCACCACCACCACCAGCTACACCACCATCATCCCACATGAGTACACCCGTGCTGCTTGATGTACCACCATTACCACCACCAGCTACACCACCATCATCCCACATGAGTACACCCGTGCTGTTTGAGGTACCACCACCACCACCACCAGCTACACCACCATCATCCCACATGAGTACACCCGTGCTGCTTGAGGTGCCACCTCCGCCTCCACCAGCTACACAACCACCACAACCACCACCACCACAACCACCACAACCAGCTACACCACCACCACTACCACTATCACCACCAGCTACACCACCACCACCAGCTACACCACCATAATCCCACATGAGTAAACCCGTGCTGCTTGAGGTGCCACCACCACCTCCACCACCACAATCACCAGCTACACCACCACCACCACCTCCAGCTATACAACAATCATCCAAAATGAGTACACCCGTGCTGCTTGAGGTGCCACAACCCTCACCATCACCACCACCATCTACACCACCATCATCCCATATGAGTACACCCGGGCTGCTTGATGTGCCACCAACACAACCATTATCCCACATAAGTACACCCGGGCTGCTTGATGTGCCTCCAACACCACCATCATCCCACATGAGTACACCCGTGCTTCTTGAGGTGCCACCACCACCACCACCACCACCACCACCACCAGCTACACCACGATCAACTCACATGAGTACACCCGTGCTGCTTAAAGTGCCACCATCACTTCCACCACCCGCTACACAACCACCACCAGCTATCTTGAGGTTATCTTGAGGTTATCTTGAGATGATTTCGGGGCTTTAGTGTCCCCGCGGCCCTATCCTCGACCAGGCCTCCACCCCCAGGAAGCAGCCCGTGACAGCTGACTAACACCCAGGAACCTATTTTACTACTAGGTAACAGGGGCACAGGGTGAAAGAAACTTTGCCCATTGTTTCTCGCCGGCGCCTTGGATCGAACCCAGGACCACAGGATCAAAAGTACAGTGTGCTGTCCGCTCGGCCGACCGGCTCCGCAGCTGCACCACCATCATCCCACATGAGTACACCCGTGCTGCTTGAGGTGCCACTACAACCACCACCACCACCATCACCACCACCAGCTACACCTTCATCATCCGACATGAGTACACTCGTGCTACTTGAGGTGCCACCACCATCTCCACCACCACCACCTCCACAACCAGCTACACCACCATCATCCCACATGGGAACACCCGTGCTGCTTGAGGTACCACCATTACTACCACCACCGCCAGCTACACTACCCTCATCCCACATGAGTCCACCCGTGCTGCTTGAGGTGCCACTACAACCACCACCACCACCATCACCACCACCAGCTACACCTTCATCATCCCACATGAGTACACCAGTGCTGCTTGAGGTGCCACCACCACCACCACCACCATCAACTCACATGAGTACACCCGTGCTTCTTGAGGTGCCACCACCACCAGCTACACCATCATCATCTCACATGAGTACACACGTGTTGCTTAAGGTGACACCACCACCACCACCACCACCACCAGCTACTCCTCCATCATCTCACATGAGTACACCCGTGCTGCTTGAGGTGCCACCACCACCTCCACCAGCTAAACCACCATCATCCCACATGATTACACCAGTGCTGCTTTAGGTGCCACTACCACCGACAGCTACACCATAATCATCCTTCATGAGTACACCAGTGCTGCTTGAGGTGCCACCACCACCACCACCAGCTAAACCACCATCAGCTACACCTCCATCATCTCACATGAGTACACCCTTGCTGCTTGAGGTGCCACCACCACCAGCTACACCATCATCTCATATGAGTACACCCGTGCTGCTTGAGGTGCAACCACCACCACCACCACGACCACCAGCTACACCACCATCATCTCACATGAGTACACCCGTGCTGCTTGAGGTGCCACAACCACCTCCACCAGATAAACCACCATCATTCCACATGAGTTCACCAGTGCTGCTTTAGGTGCCACCACCACCACCACCACCAGCTACACTATTATCATCCCTCATGAGTACACCAGTGCTGATTGAAGTGCCACCACCACCACCACCTCCACCACCACCAGCTACACCACCACCACAACTACCACCACCAGCTACACCACCACCACAACCACCACCACCAGCTACACCACCACCACCAGCTACACCACCATCACCACCACCACTATCACCACCAGCTACACCACCACCATCACCAGCTACACCATCATAATCCCACATGAGTAAACTCGTGCTGCTTGAGGTGCCACCACCACCTCCACCACCACAACCAGCACCACCACTACCACCACCACCATCTACACCACCATCATCCCATATGAGTACACCCGGGATGCTTGAGGTGCTACAACCCCCACCATCACCACCACCATCTACACCACCGTCATCCCATATGAGTACACCCGGGCTGCTTGAGGTGCCACTACGACTACCATCATCCCACATGAGTACACCCTTGCTGCTTGATGTGCCACCATCGCAAAAACCTCCAACACCAGCTACACCTCCATCATCCCACATGAGTACACCCGTGCTGCTTGAGGTGCCACTACAACCACCACTACCACCATCACCACCACCATCACCACCACCATCACCACCACCAGCTACACCTTCATCATCCCACATGAGTACACTCGTGCTGCTTGAGGTGCCACTACAACCACCACCACCACCATCACCACCACCAGCTACACCTTCATCATCCCACATGAGTACACTCGTGCTGCTTGAGGTACCACCACCACCAACAGCTAAACCACCATCATCCAACTTGAGTACACCAGTGCTGCTTGAGGTGCCACCACCACCACCACCACCACCATCAACTCACATGAGTACACCCGTGCTGCTTGAGGTGCCACCACCACCACCACCACCAGCTACACCATCATCATCTCACATGAGTACACACGTGTTGCTTGAGGTGCCACAACCACCACCACCACCAGCTACACCTCCATCATCTCACATGAGTACACCCGTGCTGCTTGAGGTGCCACCACCACCACCACCAGCTACACCATTATCTCATATGAGTACACCCATGCTGCTTGAGGTGCCACCACCACCTCCACCAGCTAAACCACCATCATCCCACATGAGTACACCAATGCTGCTCTAGGTGCCACTACCACCACCACCAGCTACACCATTATCATCCCTCATGAGTACACCAGTGCTGCTTGAGGTGCCACCACCACCACCACCAGCTACACCTCCTTCATCTCACATGAGTACACCTGTGCTGCTTGAGGTGCCACCACCACCACCACCACTATCAGCTACACCAGCATCATCCCACATGAGTACACCCGTGCTGCTTGAAGTACCACCACCACCACCACCACCAGCTACACCACCATCATCCCACATGAGTACACCCGTGCTGCTTGAGGTGCCACCACCACCACCACCACCACCATCATCTCACATGAGTACACCCGTGCTGCTTGAGGTGCCACCACTACCACCACCACCAGCTACACCACCATTATCTCACATGAGTACACAGGTGT
Organism: Procambarus clarkii; assembly: GCF_040958095.1. NCBI lineage: Eukaryota > Metazoa > Arthropoda > Malacostraca > Decapoda > Cambaridae > Procambarus > Procambarus clarkii. The sequence continues at coordinate 41,818,215 of NC_091180.1, read as the reverse complement.
TGCTTGAGGTGCCACCACCACCACCAGCTTCACTACCATCATCCCACATGAGTACACCCGTGCTGCTTTATCGTGACGCTGAACCCCGGTTCATTCCGAACACAGCGATTACACAACACATAACACCTTGCCTCAGTAACCGTTACTACCACCGTGTACTTCTATACACAACAGACCCTTGAGGCGTACCACTAGGGTTGTACTGGAACACAATGAGTGAACATATGGAAGGTATTTAAAGGCCGTCGTGTTTTGTCATTTTATTACAAGAATAGACTCTGACAAATAATAACATTAATATACTTCTTTAAGTAAATACACTTCCAATACCCATAGACCACTTGACCTCCGCGGTCACCACTTGAACTCGTAACTTCCGCCTAAGTCCCTAATACGGATTGAGTACTACAGCGCTCCACACCCGGTTAGTCTTTTATTCAATACTCACATACTGCACACTTAACTTGGTCACTAAGATCGCAACAGGCTCTCGCATAGTGTTGGAAATTTCCAACACTTAATACAACACTGTTGTATTCCCATTAATTACTACTAATCCTACTAATCATTGTAGTGATTCAAATTAACCAAGCGTAGAGTTCACATGTACTAATAATTACATCTGTACAATAAGGCTAGAATTCTTACGTCACCCGACGCCAGTATTGCGTCAGATTCCATTGTTATAAACACATTTATATCATTGTGTCTGAGAATTGAATTTGATTCTCTATAAACAACGGTGTTCTGTGTGATAATTAATTACAGATAAACTGATCTCCAACTAAAGCCAAATAGAGCGTTTATAGTTATAACTGTTATCTAGTATTAAATTTAACGTCACGCGTGAATGCCCTGGAGAGACTTTAATTCATCTCCATTGTTCGTTTACTATCATAAAACTGGCGAATAATAATATTTAACTCCTCTAAATAATAAACTCGTCCTAACCCGTGCATTTCAATCACAACTGTGAGAAATGATAATATTCACAATAAATAATTTGAGTAACAAACGCGGGTCGCGGAGCGGGAAGGAGGAGACGCCAGTCCACGTGTTGAAACGCTCACGAGTAGATGTGTTCACGTGGTGCTCACGAGGAGACGCCATTACCTAGCCACCAAGGTAAACGCTATCAAATCTCCAGAAGAAAGTCGCCACTGTGAGGTGTGAAGAACCTTGCAGACAATACCTTCACTTGGTGTCAGTGTCATTTACGGAACCTGTTAAATTTGGTTCTATGTAACTCCATGTGACCGGCCAGTGGAGCGCGTCAGTATCTAGGATAGACAAGTCTAGAGCCTAGGACGCGACCTTCGGCAAGCCTTAACTTACACAGTGCCCATATTAGCTAAGTACCTTATCCTTGTTTGATGCATCAGATCGGGGGTGGGTTTATAGCTGGGTAGCTTGTCGTGACGACGTATAACAACTGAAAATCACAGGTCATTATCTTTCTCTTATTATTAATATCCATTTATTGAACATAGAAATCCAGTAGTTTAATCTGTTGCTACTGGAAACAATTGTTTTGCAGCGTGTGTGAAGAATTCTCCGAGCTGTCATTTCCCATGTTAATCAACTCCCAGTGTTCCATGACGAGTCCAGGAGAATCAGAGGAAGCGTCGTGACTAACTTCTAAGGAATCGTCATTAAGCTAAGATTCCTTTTGTATTCCTCGAATTTATTATCTGTACTCTTTTACATGCAGAACTCTGTTCATTGGATTAACATGTGTTTATTATAATTATTATTATACATATTCATAATCTATGTTCCCCTTAATGATAATGATAATGATTTCATAAGTATTCATAGGATTAGATTATTATACATTGGATTAGTGAACGAACCACACTAGTTCCTGGACGAACTGAGTTCCAGTAATACCCCCCAAATGTAGGTTTTTGAGGCTTTGATTCATTTAATTATACAGCCCATTAATTATTTCAATGATCATATTCTCTAGTATTTTATCCATAGTTACTGGTTCATCTAGAATTTTCCAATGATCATATTTTCTCAGTTCCCTCTTTTACTATAAAAGTGGGTGGTCCTTCGTAATTGAATTTACTATATTAATATTTAAATAATTAGAGTCCAGCCCCAAATGTCCCACATTATGGTCCTTATCGAACCGGATAGGCTTAAATTTATAATTACAAATATTAATCATTAATAACTAATCCTTGTGTGATGTAAGCTAGACTAACTATTTAATTAATTGTGTCAACCAACAGTGTAACACATCAGTTAGTCTAAGTCACACCAACATATTGCTACTTTTACCTCATGTATAAGGGAGCTTTAGTGGGTCATAGCCAATTACCCACAACACTTAGACCTATACCTCACACAGAAGTGAGAATCTTTAGGTCACCAGGAGCAACAGCTCATAACTTTTATAACAACTCCACGCTAACACCTGCGTTAGAGTGGCCTCACCATCTAACCATTATATACTTAGGTGGTAATGACATTCATCCCACTCGTCATCCAGCTGAGGTGATCAAACACCTTAAAGCCATAATTTCTTCTTTCAAGCTAATCAGTAATTCGGTAGTATTCACATTAGCGGAACCTCGCCAACCAAGTCAAGATAATCGTTGGGGAGTAACCCCAGAATACTACCAGAGAGCTGCTAAGTACATAAATTTCAGGCTGAAAAAAACGAGTGAGATTGGATGCCACATATATCTAATTTACAGCCAGACCTTATAGACAGAACCTGACCAGAGATGGTGTACACTTGTCAGGTGAGTCTAGGTTGCATGTGGTTGACAAGCTAATCAACACCATCAACTATCACAGACGGCTGTGGCTGGCAAGCTAAACATAACTGTACATAATTGTTTCACTTGCGTGTGCAAGTGCACTCTTATAAAACCAAAAAAAACAAAAATACAGCACAATTATATTCACCTTACTGCACCACAATAATCTTTACCAATATTATTAGGTAGAATTTAGGCTGAGATTGTGCTGAATTTGGTACAAGCCCAGACTAAATAAATTTACAGTTGTTAGTTAGGAATTATCACGACTAGATCTAAGCTAGTCAGTAGTGTATGTATTATACTATTTGTGCTGACCCTAAACAGGGTGGGATTAAACTTTGAGATAACTCTGATTGGAGTGTCTCCATAATATTTCTCTTGTACTCATTATTTCGTGTATCTATTTTGTGTATTGCTGGATAATCTCCATTAACTCTGATGGTGATATAGAAGAGCTAACCGGACGAGAACTAATGGTGAAGTTCAGACAGTGCACAAAATATCTAGCTACTTGTTGTTAGGTAGGTACATTTAACCTCAAGTGAGGTAAAGTATAAATTAGCCACCTTAAATTAGGCTACATTTAATGTTACTTGTCCACTAATGAACAAGTACCCAAGCTTCATTAGTAATACATATACTAATCCCATGAAGTTTGGACCTAAGCCCAACATGGCTACTCCTGAGCAATTAAGGAGAACCTACCTTGGCCTTAAAGGTCATTTGACCAGATTAATTAACAAGGCTGAGAACTTATCTAAAGATATTCCCATTGACTCTTATCACTTAGAGACATCAGTTAGAGTGGCTGATCTGAAATTTGATCAAGTCAAATCTGCAAGTCGATCTTATCTTGATCTACTAAATACTGTAGAAATTGATCCTGAGGAAGTAAGTCAAATTGTAGACGACATCTCCCAGTATGAAGATGAGACTCAAGATATAATTGACAGGCTATCTAAATTAGCAAAACAATCTGGATCCCAGTTCCTCTCAGACAACGCTAGAGGCAGGACGTACAGGACCTTGTGTGCTGATATTTATCCTACCTCAAGTAATACTATCAAGAAGTGTTACTCCAAGACCCTAAGCAAGATCTACACATAAGGAAGTAACAATACAAACAAAAAGGAAAGTGGAACACACAATACTGGTGAGCAGGGAGGGATATTTCTCAAGCAAAACCTCCCCTCGTGTGCCTCTCACGACGCCATAGCAAGCACAACCCACCTACCACAGCAGCACTTGCTTTCATCGATAACCTTACTAGTCCAGGGTCCTACCAGACAACTATTGTACTAGGTCAACGTCTCCAAGTAAGGCAGTTATTGCCAACAAGAACATTACTTCATCCAGGGAGGAGGAAAGGCCAGCTTTCACCCAGCCATTTTGAACTTCAAACGTCCAGTGACGCTGCAGCCTACCCGCCCAGATTTTAGTTGGTGCTCCCTAGCTACTGTTAACACCGCCGAGTGTCAACTCCAGCGCCTTTTGAAGTGAAGTGTACTGCTCACTGGATGGAGTATTTTCTACAATGCAACATTCATCTGTACTCTTCGTTTCTGTAATCGTCGCCCTCGTCCTCCCATGACGTCACGGCAGCCCATGACGTCACGCCAGTCCATGACGTCAGCCCAGGTTCAGGAAACCGACGCCAGGATCGCCTCCGGATGTAAACAACGCCGCCACTCACCTCTCCCCACACGACTCCTCGTGGATTGTTTTCCACGATAGCCAAAGTTGTTCTCAAGATACCACAGCCCGAAGCTAAGTAAACTATAGCTGGTACACACTGTGCTATACAATAATTGCGATTTAATAAGGAAATAACCCTGTATATCAAATATTCTTTCCTCCAGTGACTTGATAAGAGGAATTAGCTGCCCATTCCTCACTCAATTCCTTTTTGTGGTGTTTGGAGCTACAAGTTCCATTGTTCATTAGTAATGTTATGTTAAGTGATTCCAAGTACATTCTGGTGCAGTGTATTAAGTATAAATAATATATTTTTTTTTCAGCAGTTGAAGTGCATTATAGACAAATTTTATGTTTTCCCCAGACCTTAATCTGAAGTTTCCTTTAGCATTTTATATTAAATGTTACAGTATGTGTTTATAGTACTGTACTCTATAACTTTATTATAAGCTAATTACAGCAGTTGCTATAACATTGCAGAATATTCTTGTATTCTTTCCACAGTGATTATTATTATTATTATTATTATTTACACATTTACAGAAAGTTAATTTGTTTTAAATTCTTGATGCCTTATTGCTACATGTTCTGCATTACATGTTAATTCTTTTGTGTAAATTTTCTACATTTTATCCATTATTAAGTATCATATTGTACTACATGTTGAGTGTTGTATACTTGTGTAATTATTTTCATGAAATTTACATCTCTCAGTTTCAGGAAAAAATTTACTATGCTTTACCTGATCCAATTAATTTACATAACTCCAGTTTCAAGTCATGTGCATACCAGATTGCATATTTAATTTACAATTTTGCTGATTTATATATTTTGTGGGTGTGTGATATTTCTCAGTGATATTTCTCAGTTTTATGATAAAATTTACTATGCTTTACCTGATCCAATTAATTTACATAACTCCAGTTTCAAGTCATGTGCATACCAGATTGCATATTTAATTTATAATTTTGCTGATTCATATATTTTGTGTGTGTGAGGGGTGTTGTATACTTGTGTGTTGTATACTTGTTTAATTATTTTCATGAAATTTACATTTCTCAATTTTATGATAAAATTTACTATGCTTTACCTGATCCAATTAATTTACATAACTCCAGTTTCAAGTCATGTGCATACCAGATTGCATATTTAATTTACAATTTTGCTGATTTATATATTTTGTGGGTGTGTGATATTTCTCAGTTTTATGATAAAATTTACAATGCTTTACCTGATCCAATTAATTTACATAACTCCAGTTTCAAGTCATGTGCATACCAGATTTTAATTTACAATTTTGCTGATTTATATATTTTATATTTTGTGTGTGTGTAATATTTCTCAGTTTTATGCTAAAATTTACTATGCTTTACCTGATCCAATTAATTTACATAACTCCAGTTTCAAGTCATGTGCATACCAGATTGCATATTTAATTTATAATTTTGCTGATTCATATATTTAGTGTGTGTGTGTGTGAGGGGTGGAGGCCAGCACAACCACAGGCCTCCCCACCACCGATGGAGACTCAGTCACCAGAAGAACTGGCTACTTCCCACGGCAATATTAACATGGACTCAGAAAGCAGCCAGTCAGTTGAGGAGGGTGAGTATCAAGACGTTCTAACAAGGCAACAGAAGAAACGGATAAGACAGGAGGCAAGGCGTAGTGTTGACAGTAATGGTACACTTAACGGAAACGACAAGAGAATGAAGAACGACGCCGAGACTGATGTCGACAAACGGACGGAACGATGTCAGGAAGGTGAGGGTCAGCGGAGATGGAGGCTTCTCTTCCCTGCCTCATGCACGCTGGCCTATCATCAGAAGCTGCTGTGGACAGTCACACTTGGAAGAGAACACCGCAAGTTCGAGCCCCTGCTGAAGGAAGGTGTAAACAGACCTTACTTAACGGTAGGTTCTATGGAGGCAGTGGAGTATCTTACCCAGCAAGGATATGATGGAATTGTTATGGCAATACCGGAGGGGAACGAGAAGCTGACGAAGGTAATTATCTATAAATACCCTCAGATTCTGGACCCCGAATTCATCCTCGACGACCAACGATTTGTGTGGGCCAAGCGTCACCTTATTAAAGGTGAAGCTAGGAGTCAGGTGGTGGCTTTAGTGAGAGGTGAAGTTCCCGAGAAAGTGTTCATCACCGGGGCTGGCTACAGGCATGTAGCAAAGTATGTGGAAGAGCCCATAATATGCCTGAAATGCTGCAGATGGGGGCATAAATCCTGGAGCTGTCAAAATGATCCACGATGTCGTTTCTGCGGAAAGTCTCACCTCTCTAATGTGTGTAGAAACAGACTTAATCTGGGTGAGAAAATAGTTCCCAGATGCTGCAACTGTGGAGGCGTTCACAATGCCAGCTCAGCTGTGTGTAGCAAGAGGCCGAGTATGGGTGTTATCCGGCCGGTGAATGTTACAGAGCAAGCAAGAGCTCTTACCCAGACACCGGGAGCACAGCAAAACAGTCTGCCCCAAACAGCACCAGTGAACCGGACGAATGCGTGGGTAAAGGAGTCTCCTTTACTTCGTCAGGCTCAAGCAACAAGCAGCCACGCCACCACTCAGGACTCCGGCAGTGACAATGTAACGGTGAGTGAAGTGGCTACTGTGGCTCAGAAAGAGGGTCATAATAATATGGCCAAGGAGGTGTGGGCTGAACTAAGAAAAGTTGGTGAGTTCCTCCAAAATCTTGGGCAGAGAATCGAGTCCATCGAGGCGAAATTAAACGTTCAGGAGGTCAAGGAAATTCACAAAACTGTGAAAGAAAATCAGGATATAGTGGTTGAGGGCAATAATGAAATATTGAGTGCTGAAATGAAAGAAAGTGAAGTGTGTGTGAATGATGGTAGTCGTAGTGAAAGGAAGAACCCTATAATTTCACATAAAATGAAGGAATCATTTGGGCCAATAATGGACGTCTCAGGGCTGAAAAAATCTCTTGAGAATCGCAATGTCGCTTTTACTGGTGAACTTGGGAGGAGGTGGGAGATGTTATGCCAGGTATGGCTATCATTTAGTGAATTTATAGGGGATGACTTAGGCAGTGAATTGATTAATAATGGATCACCCTAGACTGAAAGTTTTGTCATGGAATGTTAATGGTTTAAGAAACAGGGTTACAGATGTTCATTATTATGTGATGGGAAATGATATTGATGTTGTAGCTCTCCAGGAGACAGGGGATAGGAATGAAGGCTTATTGAAATTAAATGGTTATAAAGGGTTTCACCTCTTCGCCGCAAATAACATCAGAGGCACGTCAATTTATGTAAAGAACTCCATACCAGCAGAGTTAGTAGAACCGCCATCAAAAACGCAAGGTATAGAGAGTGTCTGTGTTAAATTATCATTAAGGGAAGGGGAATTTATTGTAGTTAATTTGTATGTATCCAGGAACTGCTTCGACGCCAACTATCTACCTGACTGCATTTATACTGATCCTTCACTGGTCATTGGGGACCTTAATGCTCGGCACACAAGCCTTGGGACAGTGGGTAGCATTAGTACTAATGGGGTCAAGTGGTTACAGTTTCTACAAGATCATCCAGATACCTGTCTATTGGGAAACAATGAACCAACTCACATCAGGGGAGGACGGCTTGACTATGCCTGCATTTTAAACTCTCAGGGGATTATGGGGGAGGCTCGGGTTGTTCGGGAACTACTTAGTGACCACTTTGACTTGAACGTTGAATTACCACTGGGGAAAAAACAAGTCCACTTTCAAAGGAAAAGGCTAAATATTAATAAAGATATGAAAAATTATTTTATTCAAAATATGGGAGATTGGTATCAACAATACACGCCGCTCTGCGTTGATAGTTTTTACGAGGATATGGTCGAGAACATAGAGAAATTAGTACAGAGGGAAAATAACGGGGGCAGGGGAAGCAAGACGCATGGACCTAAGAAATTTAAATATTCCAATGATCAGCAAGTCAAGGGGTGGGAGAGAATGCTACGGAGTGCACATAGAGAATGGATAAAAAAATGGAATGAGGGATGAAGAGAAAAATACAATGTTGGAAGTGGCTAGGGAATGCAGTCAGGTGAGGAAGGAGGCGCGGGACAGATACTGGCAAGACTTTGCTCAGTCCATTGGTAATACTAAGAACCTTAAAGACATATGGAGAGCAGTAAATAAAGTCAGGGGTTGTAAGATCAAATTCATTGCTCACTCAGATCCAGGGAAGGTTGCTAATGAGTTAGTAGATAAATGGGCTAGTGCTGCTGGTATGGAGTCCTTACCTGCAGACACGAGAATCACCATTGAGTCATGGGAAAATATTAGAAATGGAGTAACTTTATGTGCCTTAAATACAAGATCTATAGCGTGCACTGAGATAACTCACGATGAGCTACTGGATGCTATAAAAAGTGGCAGCTCTACTGCTCCTGGGAAAGATGGAGTTACGTATGACATTCTTAATTATTTAGCCGGTATGAAACCTAGTCCCTTACTTGATTTGTTTAATATGAGTTATAGAGAGGGAAAGTTACCAAGAAAATGGAAAGAGGCAGTCATCAATCCTATCCCTAAGTCAAACGGTGGCTACAGACCTGTCTCCTTAATATCCTGCTTTTGTAAAATGATGGAAAGGATTTTGTTAAATAGGCTACTCTACCTTGTAGGTGATAACATGTCCAGTAATCTCTTTGGTTTTGTCAAAGGCAAAAGTACTGCGGATTGTCTCTTAAAGTGTTTGTCTAATATGGATGACAATTGTAGAGTTTTTGTTGATCTACAAGGAGCATTTGATAAAGCCAATGGGGAAGTAATCTTATACGAATTAGCCAATCTGGGAATAACAGGGAGATTGTTACACTGGATAAGGGATTATCTACAAGGCAGAAAAGGTCAGGTGTATTATCAGGGATGCATGTCTGAGGAACGGAGGTTTCAGTTAGGTACCCCACAAGGGGGAGTATTAAGTCCCATCTTATTCAATGTATTAATGAACAGATTAGCATCAGAAATGTATCCTCCAGGGGTCACGACGATCATATATGCTGATGACATTCTTATACAAGGCACTTCCGGGAACAAAATTCAAACTGCTCTTAACATACTTGGTACAACCTGTCACAAGTTAGGCTTAGTTATAAATGCAGATAAAACCAAATATGAGTATAGGAAACGAAGAAATATAACACTTACTCTAAATGGTGTGGAACTGAGCCGTGTTCAGAAGTACAAGTATCTGGGCATGTATGTTGGATACACATGTGAGAGTAAAAATGCTGAAATAAATCATATCAGCACCTTATGTAAAGCCCGTCTGCATCCTCCAAAAGCTTTGGCTTTTTCTGGTAAAGGTGTTGGGGTACCTATCTTACGGATGTTATACATAAGCACTGTTCGGTCCCTGATAGACTACGCAGCACCCGTTTTGTCTTACACAGGCCAAGGCAGAATTCAAAAAATAGAGCTGATACAGAACGAGGCTATGAGGATTATTCTTGGATGTCAAAGAAATGCAATGATTGAAATAATGAGAATGGAATAAAATTTACAGAGTGTGTGTGATAGAGTCCGTGACATTAACACTAGAGTAGCTATTCGTTTCATGCGGAGAAAAGGAGGGGATAAGCTGTTTGAGAGCGTTCAGACCTGCTTGAGTGACGTACACACTTCCAGGAAACTGAGGAAGACACGCTACACGAGGGGATTAGCTCATGACCTCAGGGAATACGATGTACTTGACTGCTGTAAACCCTCTCGACAGGGTAATATGTCTGCTCCCTGGAAAGTACAGAAAATAGACGTCGAAATTGTACCCCTCAATGTGAAAAAGATTCATCATGAACCGGGACAATTACGGTGTATGTATGGAAGCATGATATCCCGGTTACCAAGAGGCAACAGTTTACATGTATACTGCGACGGGTCGGTGGCGGAGGATGGCAGGGCAGGGTGTGGTGTCCTAATAAGGGAATATACGGAGTTTGGGACTGTGGACAGGAAAATTGAACTCCGGCTTAGTAATTATATATCATCCACACAAGCTGAACTGCAGGCCATTCTGGCGTGTTTGGAGGAAGTACGTCATGACGACAAAAATGTTTTTGTATTTGTCGATAGCCGAGGAGCACTGGAGTCCTTAAACAGTCGAAACCCAGTCTTCATGTCTATAGTTGAGGATTGTAAGAGAAGAATAGCTGAAATACAGCTGAAAGGTCATAGTGTGAAATTCATGTGGATTCCATCTCATGTTGGAAAAGTGCTCAACGAGGTGGCGGATGACTTGGCCAAACGTGCCACATCAAAACCACAAATTGACATTGAATGTGAATTCACAATGAGACAAATAAGAAGCAAAATCAGAAATATTCAGGCACAGGCAGGAGTGGAGAGGAGAGGGATAATGTATGAGAGAAGTCTAACCATGCAACACTACATGTATGTGAGTCAAAACACCCTTTTCACTTATGGTAAAAGGAGAAATGCTTGGAGTGACTCTGTGTACATGCGGCTCAGGCTTGGGTACAAATATTACTGGGAATATGGGATAGGCGTTCATGATAATGACACGAAGTGTAAACTATGTGGTATGTTAAGGTCTCACACCCTTGCCCATTATGTTCTTGATTGTCCGTTGATTAATGTATATAGAAACACTGAGATAAGGACTGTTCCTGAGCAAATAGCCTGGATGTGTCACAAAGGAAAGGTTGATGATATTCTTGAGAGATATAAGAATTTTGCAACAAGACTGTAATATTTTGTTGAATTATCCGTATAACTAGGTCATAAAAGTATTTGTGTACGTCTGATACCATACCACTTGTGAAGGAGGAAATGTACATGTTTATCTCTCAGAATGTTTGGTAACAGGTTTATTGTTTGTGATGTGTGTCTATGTATGTACTAACACGTTGTATTGAACGGGGTGAGAATAGCTTGAGCTACCTCATCCCTTTGTGTGTATTTTACCTCAATAAACTTATTTCAATTTCAATTTCAATTTCAATCTGGATCCAATACCAGTAACACAAGGTCTCAATTCAATAACCAACTACCAGAGATTCGTTTACCTACCTTAGACTTACCTACATTTTCAGGATTAGATACAGAAAATTGGGACAATTTTTGGACTTCATTTGAAGTTCACATCCATAAGAAACCGTCCTTGGACAAGGTTTCTAAATTTTCATACCTACTTAGTCTTCTCAAAGGAGAGGCTAAAATGGTCATACATAACCTTACTCTTGATGAGAGTAATTATGAGGAAGCTATAAAACTCTTGAAGTTGAACTATTGCAACAAAGAGTTAAGTATAGCTAACCTCTATTATCAATTACTAGATCTGAATGCACCAAATAGTAAACCAGAGTCACTTCAAAGCTTCAGACTAGAAGTAGAGTCTCTAGTAAAGGCCTTAGGTACTAAAGTTAATATACCTGCTTCAGAATGGTCTATCAAGTTACTATTGCAGAGGAAATTACCTCGAAATGTCTTGACAGAGCTCTGCTCACATTATAATACCGAGTTTCTCACTCTTGACCAAATATTCGAGGGATTGAGAATAACGGTTAACAGGTTGAAGACCTGAGATGAAAAAATTAAACCTGAGTCCAAACCAACTAATACTGACTCTTCAGTCAAACCTAAACAGACTTTGAATAAGTCGAATAAATATAAATCCAAAACTACTCCATCCACTGGGAAAAGGAGTGGAAATGTAGGTACATATTCGGTGTCTCCTTCTGAAATAACCAATGACTTGTCTACTAAAGAGACCAAGTCTATTAACCAGAGAAAGTGTCTGTTCTGCAATCAGGGACACACCACTTATCAATGCTCTGTTTATCCTACTTATAATGTTAGGGTTAAAAGGTTGCAAGAATTACACAAGTGCACCAAGTGCATGGGCTCTCATGATCCCAAAAAATGTGTAGTGCAGCTACGCTCCTGCAACCGATGCAACCAAGGTGTACACCAATACGCCTTATGTAGAAAATCTTCTACACCAACTATGACCACTGGGGAGAATTCCACGAATTCTACCGCAGTGCAATATTGCAAAGTGCATCAAGAAGTAAATGTACTTGCTACTGAGTCAGGCAATAATACCACTCTGCCTACAGCTCAACTTAGACTAATAAACCGAAGATCTAGAATTAACACTAGAGGTCTTTTTGACCAGGGTTCACAGAAAACCTTCATTACACAACAGTTGGTAGATGAGTTAAATTTAAAACCTGCCAAAAGTGTGAGGTTAAATATTTCTGGTTTCTTGTCAAATAGTGGACCTCGTGACTACAAAGTAGTTAAGTTATTAGTGAGACTCGGATCTTCTACTAGTCCAATACACGCGGTAGTAGTGGATAAACTTCCTACAGACTTACAAGTCACTGGGTTAGCTCGCACTGCGAGACATCTTAAACGAAACCGCATGAGGCTAGCAGATTATAAAATAAATTCTGACTGCCTCACAGATGTTGGAATACTTATAGGCGCGGATCATTATTACAAGTTTATAACTGGATGCACTAGACAACACGGAATGAATTTGTTGTAGTCCGCAGGAGGCAAATTGCTTACAGGACCGGTGCTTTTCAGACATAATCCGACGTCCACAAACCAACAATCTAATAACATAATAGTGGCGTGACTAGGCTTGGAACAGTCACCCCTACGTTTCAGGGAAATATCTGAGGATATTGAGTCTGACCCACCAATACATCGTCTGTGGGATTTAGACACTTTAGGCATCATCCCTCAACAACCAAGTCCTGATGATACGTGGACTTACCAGCAATACCTGGATACAGTTGTCTATGAAAAAAAACAATACTGGGTAAGACTCCCATGGAAGTTGGATCATCCACAACTTCCAGTAAATTATTTTATGGCAGCCTCACAATTACAGTCTCAATTAACACGACTACAGAAGCAGCCAGACAAACTGAACATGTATCATCAACTCATCCAACAACAACTTAACAGTAAATTTATTGAAGTTGTTGATAACGATGACCGAAAAATAGGTCGTTATTTACCTCATCACGCTGTGGTGAAAGACTCATTGACAACACCTATTCGTATTGTCTTTAACTGTAGTGCTAAAGTAAAGCCAAGCAGTGTGTCTTTAAATGAATGTCTCCAAATGGGACCTAGCCTAACACAAAGGCTACATGATGTGCTGTTACGATTTCGCACTGGTATTTTCGCCTATACAGCTGATATCAGCAAAGCTTTTCTCCGAGTAGGTTTACAGGAGGAGGATCGTAACTACACAAAATTCCTCTGGATTAAGGATCCACTGGATCCTAACAATGAAGTTATCACATATCGTTTTGCCTCAGTATTATTTGGAGCTACGTCCTCACCGTTTCTTTTGCAAGCAACATTAGACACACATTTGAGGAAATCAAACAGCCCCTATAAGGCAGACATTAGCGACAACTTGTATGTCGACAATTTCCAGGGGACAACTAATGATCAAACTGATCTGGTAGAAATCTACCATGAGGCTAACCGTGAACTATTAGGAGCCAATATGCCACTACAGTCATGGGCCTCAAATAATGAATTACTCAACCAGGTAATCGAGAAAGAATTTCCAGGTTATCAGGTAACCAATCAATTAAAGGTTCTAGGCGTGGAATGGAACACCAGTACTGACGAGATGAATGTCAAGTCAGTACAAACTGATAACTCAACCCTTACCATGAGAACACTGCTCTCGTTTGTCAGTCAACCATTTGACCCTTTAGGCCTACTTAGTCCTATATTAATAAGGGGCAAACTCCTAATGCAGGAGTGCTGGCAGAAACATATGGGATGGGATGATCCGTTACCAAGTGAGTTACAAGCTAAATGGCAGATACTCTCAATGGATTTTAATCAGTTAGGCGTTTTGAAATTTCCTTGTAATGCTTCAGGACCAAACTTACCCACCAATTTGCACGTTTTCTGCGATGCCTCTGGCAAAGCCTACGGCGCAGTAGCCTACTTAGTTAATAGTGCGCAATCAATTTTGCTCACATCTAAAGCAAGAGTTGCTCCCATTAAGAAGAGATCTTTACCTCAAATGGAGTTGACTGCATTGCTGGTGGGAGTAAGATTGGCTCATTGCCTGACAAAGACACTCAATAATATCCACTTTGGTGAGATTGTAGTGTGGTCAGAAAACGAGGCAGTCTTACAATGGGTAAGAAACAACAACAACAAAACTCCCTACGTCAGTACTCGCGTCAGGGAGATTCATGAGTTATCTGCTGGATATAAATTTAGACATGTTCCTACTAAGGACAATCCTGCAGACTATTTATCTCGAGGGTTAACACTAAAACAACTTATCAAGTCTTCGCTGGGGTTCAATGGACCTTCATGGCTTGTTGGTGGTCAGTGGCCCAAACAAAAGCCACAAGTCATAGTGACCAATATCACCACTCCCATGAAAGAACCAGAACCTCAACGAATCTTAGCCATTGATCCTCACAATTATTCTAACTTAAGCAAGTTATTAAGAGTAACTGCACATGTGTTTGATTTTCTTGCTAAGATAGGAATTCGACATAAGTTTCCCAATCCTATCCTCTACTGGATCAAACGTGCACAACAAGAGACATATGGAAGCGAATATGAAAATCTTCCAGAAAAATTAACTAAGTCTCTAGGTATCTGGTATGATGCCAACACTCATAATATACTAAGATGTGGAGGACGTTTGCTTCATGCAAAAATTGACTTGGAGACAAAGAATCCAATTCTTCTACCTCGTCATCACTAAACTTCCTGTTTTACATCACCATCAATATGGTACTTTACATGGTGGAGTGTTAGATACTCTCACCGACCTTAGACAAAAGTACTGGCTTCCTCAAGGTCGTCAGACGGTTAAGTCAATTATTAAATCTTGTGTAATCTGTAAAAGATACGATGCCAGAGTATGTCCTTACCCAGGACCTCCACCACTCCCTGAGGAAAGAGTGGTTCATCTTCGTCCTTTCGAAACCACTGGTGTTGACTACACAGGAGCCTTACTTCTCACTGGCAACCCAGATAATATACCAGTGAAAGCATACATTTGTCTCTTTACGTGTGCTACAACCAGAGGCGTACATTTAGAAGTCACTTCAGACATGAGTGCTGAAGCCTTCATCCAGGCCTTCCGCCGATTTGCAGCTCGCAGATCTTGTCCCAAATTAATGATATCGGACAATGGTTCCAATTTTGTGGCAGGAGAAGCTTGTTTACGAGAAGTCTGGAACCACCCAGAAGTACAGTCGGTTCTACAGAGACGACAATGTCACTGGAAATTCATAGCACCGAGAGCCCCTTGGCAAGGTGGGTTCTATGAGCGAATGGTAGGCACAGTCAAGAAGTGTCTAAGGAAAACTTTACACAGACAAAAGGTCAGTTACTCCGAACTCCAAACAATTGTTGTGGAAATCGAGGCGCGAGTCAATAACCGCCCAATAACCTACCTGTCTGATGATTTCACCCAGAGAGAACCTCTGAGTCCCTCACACTTGATCCATGGAGGTCTACTGAGCCCTCTCATCCCTTTAGCCGAAGAGGACCCCGTAGACCCGTCACATGTGACCAGAGGTGACTTGGTGGAAAGCTACCAGCATCTCTCCAGAGTTATTAACAGGTGGAATGAGGTGTGGACTCGAGAGTACCTCACAGCTCGACGAGAGTACCACTACGGAGCTTCGAGTCCTTACAATAAAGTGCAATTAAAACCAGGGGACCTAGTACTAGTCGACAGTGATGGACCAAGGTCAGAGTGGCCCATAGGCAAAATTGTTGCCATTCATCCAGATCATCAAGGTGTCCTGAGGGTGTCTTTTACACCCAATTTAGATAACTATGATGATACTGCGGGGTGATGTGAAGTAACAAACCATTACAAGTCACTATGACCCAGGACATTCCCATAACAGTAGATTCTGTTGTTTAAATTGTGTGATTTAAATCTTTAATTATTGTGTAGGCTATAAATAACATTATTTATCTAGAGTACTTGAGAGTTTACAGACTAGAGAATTGTAACATACACATTACATGTCATAGCGACACCAATCTCAGAGTTATTGTATACTTTCTTAATTATTAGCTTTAGGTAATTCATAATAACATGTTTCATTTGACATGAAATTAGCAAGACCTAAGTTTCTTGCAAGTCCTTAACAAATACGGGACATTCGTTATGTGTGTACTAACATACTAACATATTAACATACTAATATACTAATATTAATACCAACTTCGGGATAGGTGTCAGTACTCCACATTACACTACGACCCTAGAATCCTCCCCCCGGAGTTATGTTGGAAATTTCCAACACTTAATACAACACTGTTGTATTCTCATTAATTATTACTAATTCTACTAATCATTGTAGTGATTCAAATTAACCAAGCGTAGAGTTCACATGTACTAATAATTACATCTGTACAATAAGGCTAGAATTCTTACGTCACCCGACGCCAGTATTGCATCAGATTCCATTGTAATAAACACATTTATATCCATTGTGTCTGAGAATTGAATTTGATTCTCTATAAACAACGGTGTTCTGTGTGATAATTAATTACAGATAAACTGTTCTCCAACTAAAGCCAAATAGAGCGTTTATAGTTATAACTGTTATCTAGTATTAAATTTAACGTCACGCGTGAATGCCCTGGAGAGACTTTAATTCATCTCCATTGTTCGTTTACTATCATAAAACTGGCGAATAATAATATTTAACTCCTCTAAATAATAAACTTGTCCTAACCCGTGCATTTCAATCACAACTGTGAGAAATGATAATATTCACAATAAATAATTTGAGTAACAAACGCGGGACGCGGAGAGGGAAGGAGGAGACGCCAGTCCACGTGTTGAAACGCTCACGAGTAGACGTGTTCACGTGGTGCTCACGAGGAGACACCATTACCCAGCCACCAGGGTAAATGCTATCAAATCTCCAGAAGAAAGTCGCCACTGTGAGGTGTGAAGAACCTTGCAGACAATACCTTCACTTGGTGTCAGTGTCATTTACGGAACCTGTTAAATTTGGTTCTATGTAACTCCATGTGACCGGCCAGTGGAGCGCATCAGTATCTAGGATAGACAAGTCTAGAGCCTAGGACGCGACCTTCGGCAAGCCTTAACTTACACAGTGCCCATATTAGCTAAGTACCTTATCCTTGTTTGATGCATCAGATCGGGGGTGGGTTTATAGCTGGGTAGCTTGTCGTGACGACGTATAACAACTGAAAATCACAGGTCATTATCTTTCTCTTATTATTAATATCCATTTATTGAACATAGAAATCCAGTAGTTTAATCTGTTGCTACTGGAAACAATTGTTTTGCAGCGTGTGTGAAGAATTCTCCGAGCTGTCATTTCCCATGTTAATCAACTCCCAGTGTTCCATGACGAGTCCAGGAGAATCAGAGGAAGCGTCGTGACTAACTTCTAAGGAATCGTCATTAAGCTAAGATTCCTTTTGTATTCCTCGAATTTATTATCTGTACTCTTTTACATGCAGAACTCTGTTCATTGGATTAACATGTGTTTATTATAATTATTATTATACATATTCATAATCTATGTTCCCCTTAATGATAATGATAATGATTTCATAAGTATTCATAGGATTAGATTATTGTACATTGGATTAGTGAACGAACCACACTAGTTCCTGGACGTACTGAGTTCCAGTAATACCCCCCCAATGTAGGTGTTTGAGGCTTTGATTCATTTAATTATACAGCCCATTAATTATTTCAATGATCATATTCTCTAGTATTTTATCCATAGTTACTGGTTCATCTAGAATTTTCCAATGATCATATTTTCTCAGTTTCCCTCTTTTACTATAAAAGTGGGTCGTCCTTCGTAATTGAATTTACTATATTAATATTTAAATAATTAGAGTCAAGCCCCAAATGTCACACACATAGCTGTCTGCTACACTTTGATGCTGCCACAAACGGAGACCTCAGAGGACTTTCCGGTTCCACTCCCCCATCAAGACTGCCTCCTGTCAGCCATCTACGTCAACCATTTTACCCCGCCTCTCAAGGAAGGTATAATCCGATTAACCTTATCCCTAGAGCGGTAACCTTGTTCCTAGAAGCCTGAGTCCTCTTTCCAGGAATTATTAATTTGGCTAAGCAGCTGCGGTCTTAATCCATTGACCTTTCTTAGATATGTGATCCATAGTCTGTCTACTTAACATGTACTTCCAATCATCATTCGTTAAGTGTTGTAGTAATGATCCTCTATCTAATAATCTCTACTAACTTGTGGATTACAACAGCTTTAGGTGCCACCACCACCACCACCAGTTACACCACCATCATCTCACATGAGTGCACCCGTGTTGCTTGAGGTGCCACCACCACAACCACCACCTCCAGCTATACCACCATTAACTCACATGAGTACACCCGTGCTGCATAGGTGCCACCACCACCACCACCGCCAGCTACACCAGCATCATCCCACATGAGTACACTCGTACTTCTTGAGGTGCCACCACCAATTCCACCACCACGTACACCAGCTACACCATCATCATCTCACATGAGTACACCAGTGCTGCTTTAGGTGCCACATCCACCACCACCACCACCAGCTACACCATTAGCTTCCCACATGAATACACCTGTGCTGCTTGAGGTGCCACCACCATCTACACCACCATCATCCCACATGAGAACAACCGTGGTGCTTGAGGTACCACCACTATCACCACCACCAACACAACCACCACCAGCTACACCACCATCATCCCACATGAGTACACCCGTGCTGCTTGAGGTACCACCATTACCACCACCACCAGCTACACCACCATCATCCCACATGAGCACACCCGTGCTGCTTCAGGTAAAACCACCATCACCACCACCACCACCACCACCATCATCCCACATGAGTACACCCGTGCTGCTTGAGGTGCCACCCCCACCAACACCATCATCTCACATGAGTACAAACGTGTTGCTTGAGGTGCCACCACCACCACCAACACCAACACCACCACCAGCTACACCAACATCATCTCACATGAGTACACCCGTGCTACTTGAGGTGCCACCACCACTTCCACCACAACCACCACGACCACCACCAGCTACACCACCGTCATCTCACATGAGTACACCAGTGCTGCTTGAGGTGCCGCCACCACCACCACCACCACCAGCTACACCACCCTCATCCCACATGAGTACACCCGTGCTGCTTGAGGTGCCATCACCACTTCCACCACCACAACAACCACCACCACCAGCTACACCACCATCATCCCACATGTGTACACCCGTGCTGCTTGAGGTGCCACCACCACCACCACCACCACCATCTACACCACCCTCATCCCACATGAGTACACCCGTGCTGCTTGAGGTGCCACTACAACCACCACCACCAACATCACAACCACCAGCTACACCACCATCATCCCACATGAGTACACTCGTGCTGCTTGAGGTGCCACCACCACCACCACCACCACCAGCTACACTACCACCACCACCACCAGCTACACCTCCATCATCTCACATGAGTACACCCGCGCTGCTTAAGGTACCACCACCACCACCAGCTACACTACCATCATCTCAAATGAGTACACACGTGTTGCTTGAGCTGCCACCACCACCACCACCATCATCATCATCTCACATGAGTACACCCGTGCTGCTTGAGGTTCCACCACCACCGCCACCACCAGCTACACCAGCATCATCCCACATGAGTACGCCCGTGCTGTTTGAGGTACCACAACCACCACCAGCTACACCACCATCATCCCATATGAGTACACACGTGCTGCTTGAGGTGCCACCACCATCTCCACCACGATGACCACCACCACCACCACGACCACCACCACGACCACCACCACCACCACCACCACCAGCTACATTACCATCATCCCACATGAGTACACCCGTGCTTCTTGAGGTGCCACCACCACTTCCACCACCACCACCACAACCAACAGCTACACCACCATCATATCACATGAGTACACCCGTGCTGCTTTAGGTGCCACCACCACCACCACCAGCTACACTATTAGCATCCCACATGAGTACACCAGTGCTGCTTGAGGTGCCACCACCACTAACACCACCACCAGCTACACCACCATCATCCCACATGAGTACACCCGTGCTGCTTGAGGTGCCACCACCACCACCATCATCATCTCACATGAGTACACCCTGTGCTGCTTGAGGTGCCACCACTACCACTACCACCAGCTACACCATCAACATCTCACATGAGTACACCCGTGTTGCTTTAGGTGCCACCACCACCACCAGCTACACTACCATCATCTCAAATGAGTACACACGTGTTGCTTTAGGTGCCACCACCACCACCAGCTACACCTCTATCATCTCACATGATTACACCCGTGCTGCTTGAGGTGCCACCACTACCACCACCACCAGCTACACCAGCATCATCCCACATGAGTACACCCATACTGCTTGAGGTGCCACCACCACCAGCACCACCATAATCATCTCACATGAGTACACCCGTGCTGCTTGAGGTGCCACCACCACCACCACCACCACCACCAGGTACACCACCATCATCCCACATGAGTACACCCATGCTGATTGAGGTGCCACCACCACCACCATAATCATCTCACATGAGTACAACCGTGTTGCTTGAGGTGCCACTGTAATAACCCTCAATGTCCCTTTTGTTACCACCCTGAACCTTTCAATTGTAATCCTTCTCTGTACTCTGTGATCGGCTCTCTCTTCGCTCAATACCCCAGCTCAACACTGTTACAGTCCAGTATGACCCCTCACTGGACGGCCACGAATATAAGCTGAATATGAAATGAGGAGGACATAACAAGGATAGGGGTTATTAATTTATTACTAATTATAAAAAAAAACATTAAAGCACTGCCACCACCTTCCAAACATAAATGAATGTGTCTAAAATTATTGAGACCCTAGGAAGGAAGGGACTCAATAATCAGGGAACTCAAAGTAAATGACTCTTAATGGATTAAACCTGTAGTCTCACGGAACTGAACGGGAAATTCTAGAGCGACTTTACCAATCATAAGATGGAGAACACCGGGGAATTTCTAGCACAGCAAATGAGAATCACAAGAATGAATAACACAGTCATTAATCAAAGGGAACACATAACTAAACAAAAAATTACATTAATATATTTTATATATTGGAACCAGCATATTTAAATCAAAATTGAAACATAACCTACTCTAATAAAAATTAAAATCTGCTATGAGGCACGGCCTGTAATACCAGTGTTACAACTCAAGTGCACTATACCTTCAATACTGCAGCTTGCCAAAGGATGTTGATTGGCTGCCCACAGGTCAGTTGACCTGTATGTACCTCAGCCGAGATCCCCAGACACACTAACTTTTACTGTATTGAAAACGCTCACCAGTGGGACAGGCTCCACCCCCCTAGTTCCTAGGCCCACATTAACTCCGCCTATCCCAAGCCAATGGCTAATGGATTTTACCATGACTAGGTGCTCTAGAAACCGGGCCAATGGCATGGGCAGGCACTACCCTGTGAGGCCCCGCCTCCCCAGGCCTACATGTCTTTAACCAATCTGGATCAGGCTTAACCATAAGGGTCAATTCCTCTTGACAGAAAACTCCAAAAACTGGGAAGATACCAACGACTTTCCTGGCTGGGCACCCACGTGAAACTTGAGATCACAAGTTTATTAGCCCTGGGGGTAATATACCCAAATTCGTCACTGGCCTGAATTACAGGAGAGAGAGGGGAGCAAGTGGCTTCAAGCTGTTTATGACCCCGTGACAAAAGACAGAAATGACCCAAGGGAGGGGTAGGCAAGCGAGAGAAGGGAAGGGGAAGAGGAAGGAGAAGAGAAAGGGGGAAGGGCAACGGGGAAGGGGAAAGGGGGGAAGGGGCTATGGTGTGCATATGCCATTACAACTCCCCCCTCTTCGGAAATTAAGAAATTTGTGTGTAAAGAAGTTTAAGGCACAAAATTCTTATCCAGAACCCTGCCCTATCATAATCATTAACTCCAAAAACAACATTTAACTCAACAATAAATGACCCAATGCCTCAAAACAACAGAAATACTTATCTAATCCTAGCTAATTCCATACAATCCTCCAAAACAAAAATGGCACCCCTAAAAGATGTGCCCCAGCATGTATACATACACAGTAATAATACATAAAACATGTCCACAGACATGTCTCTTAACCAACAATAACACACTGGATATAAGTTCCTCAACTCCCAATATCCCAGAGTTCATACTCAAGTCCACAACAACAGCGGGTGAACACATTTTTCAGACTGTGTACCA
Source organism: Procambarus clarkii (assembly GCF_040958095.1). Taxonomy (NCBI): domain Eukaryota; kingdom Metazoa; phylum Arthropoda; class Malacostraca; order Decapoda; family Cambaridae; genus Procambarus; species Procambarus clarkii. The sequence continues at coordinate 41,795,402 of NC_091180.1, read as the reverse complement.
CACCCTTATTGTTCAGTAAACTACAAAAAAAAATTAAAAAATATATTTATATAACTATCAGTATCTAGGGTCTAGAAAAATCTAGATAAAGTTCCCCACTGATCCACGATTCTAGAGATCCTACTAGATGGTTCTCAAACCAGTTTACTCATACAACTTATCTAGATACAGGGTCATTTTCTAGTAACAATTTTCTAGATGTTCACTTTCTAGATTTATTTCTCTATTTCACTAGTTCTAGTTTTCAACATTTAATACTGGTCCAGAGAACTTTCCGAAGGTGTATAGGTGCTTACTATCAGATGGAAAATTAAGAAAGTTGAACTAACTGTTCCGAGTTAGCACAGTTTACTATATTAATAGCATTTATTTTTATATGAAACTTTTCTATAAATATCTTCTATCGTTCGTTCCTGGTGCCATTTCGGTGCTATAGATTCCGGCGACTACCTCATGTTGCTTGAAGATCCTGGTCGTCTGGAAGTTCCATTTCCGGCCTTGGCCAACTACGGACACAGTGCAGGGGGTCTCGTACTACCCGCACCTGGCTTGAGTGACAGCTAACAGCTGGCGGTTGTCAGCTCAGGTGGACCCCGCTAACAGGAACCCGGGTTCACCTCTTCTTATCGCTCCCCAAACAATCTTGATGGATTGTTGTTAACCATGGCTGCCACAGTAGAGCACAGCTTCGACGTGTCACGATATCTCGCGTTGGTAGTGAGGTTCGAGTAGCGTTGAAGAGGGTGGCATGGTGACAGGACAGGTGGGCCCTGCCTCAGCTCCTGGGCGACGTCATCTACCGGCGTTTACTTGTTATCCCGGTACAACTGGGCCGGTACACCTTTCCGTGCAACCCCTCGTGCAGCTGAACTTGGGCCGATGTACAGGGTTGTACCTCTTCTGGCGATTCAGCAGCACTCTGTAGGGGTAGTGCTGTTCGTACCCGGGACCACCGCGTTCCCTCTTTGTGTTCCACAGACGACGCAACCGCAGGTTTTGAGAGAGCTGACAAGTCGTTGCAATTAGCGTTCTTCTTCGTAGACCACTCGTCTTCCACTTCCGGTTTTCCCGCAGTCTTGACTACGCGGCTGGTGGGCTTGATTGGTGACTTTGAGACAGCTTGCCCACAGCTGTGATGGTGACTGGACTCTGCTCCGTGACGACAGCATGGCTGGACTGGGACAACCTCGTTAGTGACGTGAGGTGTCGGCCGGATGACTGTACGCCAGTCACCCCTTCCAGATAACCAATTGACGAGTTACCGGGTACAAGGGGGAGGACTTTATGTAACGTGCCTCAGTGTAACAAACTAGGCTGTTGTAAGAATTATCCAGAGTGGTTTATCGACAAAAGAGAATGGGAAGCTGAGCCGCATGGTGACCTGACCCCCAGGGGAATTCGCGGTGGAAATAACCGACGCTTTGTTCATAGCTGCGTATAATGAATCATCCTATAGTATTCAGTAATTTAGAGAAAATTAGCCTTTATTCATTTTGCATTAAAATTGTATTGTATAATAGTACTGGATACAATATCAAGAGTATTCTAATTATTGAGTTTAAGTCACCATCAGTGACGTCACGAATCAGATCTAACTTTTAAGGCGGAGTGACCGGCGGTCATAGGTCAGCAGGGTTGACATGTCTAATATTTCTCAAAGTTTTAATAACCATTTTTGTGATCGGGAACAGCTCTGCCGTTAGATGTTTGTAATTTAATTCAGTAAAATAATTCAACCAGTCTGGATCAATTAAGTACAACAGAGGTTAATTGTTATAACTTAAACCTGGCTAGTAACTTGGTAGAACTTTGACTGACTAGGCGGAAGGATACAATGCTCTGTCTGGGGTAGACCAGACAAGAGAGAGATCAGTGTGGTCACGGAAGCAGCTGGGAGAGGTCAAACATCTTACCTCTCCCCAAGACCAGCCAAGACATCTAGCTGGTCGCCCAAGGTATAGTTGCTATTGTTAAGTATAGAAATAGTCTTCTCATTTGCCATTCAGGTCAAGTAGGGAGTGTTAAAGTGATAGGGAGTGAACACATTTAGCTTTTTGTTTTAGTTTTCTTTTAATAAATTAATTAAGTTAAGAATTTGCATTTTTATTGTTTCCATGTGTTTTATGTGTACACTTGTCCTGGTCACGTGGTCCACACGAGGCAGAGTTGCATTGGGCGCCGATTCTAACATCGAATCGGAATTATCATTACCGTGTAATTTATTCCACACTCAAGGTCATCGTTTATAGTGGGGATCAAGCCCCTAGGTTGATTAATTAGCGTGATCGATCCAGACCTCGATCATTGCTCTTGTATTACTGGTCTGGTGGTGGCAGCAGAGGTGACTCTAGGGTTTTGTTCAGAGCTTAGGTCACGTCATACTGGGTGTAGAATCCTAAGTCGGTCAATCGTCTTAGGACCACGTGGCGTGGAGTTGGCTTTGTTAAAAGTTTTGGAGTCCCTTGGTTTAGAAATAAAAGTAAGAATACGGGTAGAGGGAGTAGAAGGTAGGGAAGTAAAAAGAGAGAGGAACCTAACCCGTGTTACATCAGACCCCGATCTTATCAGACAGGTGGGTCATCCCCAGACCTGCTGATCTCGATCCTTGGTTCACGTGTGACTGGGAGGCTGGAACTGGTGTACCATCAGACCTGAGAAAGACAGACAACAACAAATGGCGGAAGCATGGATATTACTCTGAGGTATAGGTAGTTGGAAACCCCAGAGCAAGGCAAGCATGCTACCTGAGTCATGTACATCAGTAAATACACACCAGTGCCTCTACAGGATAATTATTATGAAATTACTAAACCTGACTAGGGGAGATCATTAACAATTTACTGTACTGCTCGCGACCTTGTTACCATGGGGTGACAAGATTGAACTTGACTACTGATGAGATCTGACAGAAGGTCATCCTCATCATCTGACTCAGCACTTGGATCATTAGACAGGTCAGGAATTAGACTTGATGAAGGCAGCTCTAGTTCCTCCCTCGCGTGATAAGGTTTTAACTTATTAATGTGAATCGTTCTCTCAACTTGGTCTTCAAAAATACCTTTAATAACAAAATTAACCGAACCTTTTCTTTCAATTACTCGGTAAGGGCCCCGCCATCTAGGTGCAAGTTTCCTACTCTGATTGGCAGGAGCCGCCTCATTAACTCTCAACACAAGGCCCCCGACTTTCAACTCAAGAGGTCGTACCTTTTTGTCATAATGCTGAGCATAGCGGTCTCGTGCTGTCTTGGAAGCCCTAGCTGCAATTCTCCATGCATTTTTCATCTTAATTAAAACTTCTGATGGGTAATCTTCCCCATATACAATATTATGTCTGTTAAGCAGACCTGATGGGAAATTACATGAATGACCTGTGAACAGCAAAAGGGGTTGGGTGTTAATGGACTGATGGATGGCAGTGTTCGGAGCCAACTGGACATAGGGGAGTTGTTCGTCCCAGGCGTTCGCATCATGCTCTGCAAGAATTGCAAGCATATCTTTAACTGACCGGTTCGTCCGTTCTGTCTTGCCGTTAGCCTGAGGGTGATATGCCGTAGTGAATGCTGAAGTGGTTTCTACAATTTTACATACGTCTCTAAAAATATTCCCATTAAATTCCTGACCTCGGTCAGAAACTAACACTTTAGGGGGACCGAATACAGTGACGAACCTATCTAAGAACGCCTTTGCAACAGTCCGTGAATCCTTCTGAGGCAATGCAATCAGTGTGGTGTACCTGGACAGGTGATCTACCAACACCAATACGTAACGGTTTCCTGAATGACTGTGATGCAGATCAATCAGATCAGCCCCCACCCGATCTAAAGGTTCCAAAATTTCTGGGAATTCTTGCAATGGAGCTTGTACCTTAAGGGTACCTTTCCTCCTTTGACAGTGACCACAGGACTTAAAAGAAGTTAATGATCCCTGTTAACATACCGGGGAAGAAAAAGAGTGACTTGGCTTTCATGTGAGTTTTAAAAATCCCCGGATGACCTGCAATCTTAGACGCCTGTGCGAGTCTCAACGCCGACTTCTTCAGCACCTCTGGGATAACCAACTGAAAAACTGCACGATCCTTCTGTCCCTTTACATAAAATAAGACTCCATCCTTCATTTCAAAATCATGAATTGCTAAATTACGTTTCTTCGACGGATATTTTCCTCCCTCCAAATGTTCAATAATTTCTTTCCACCTTGGTTCGTTCATCTGGAATTCTCGCATTTTCTCACTGGAAATATTTTCAATATTAAGATTTACGTTAATAGTAGCAATGTTTCTACTCAAAGTGTCTGGGTACAACATGTGATGGACCCGGCTTGTAAAGTATTTGGAATGAGTGAGCAGCTAGTTCATGAGACCAACGTGACATGCGAGGGCACTTAGTTCTTTTCTTAAAAATATGAGTCAACGCCCTGTGATCTGTATAAATGACAAAACGTCGTTGGAAAAGATACGGTTCAAAGTACCTGACACTTTCTACCACCGCCAAAGCCTCCCTATCCGTTGCAGAATAGCGGACCTCCGGACCCTTAACCTTCCTGCTGAAATATGTAACTGGGTGAGGAAGATTGTCATTATCACGTTGCATTGAGCACCCACCAATAGCTATGCCACTGGCGTCAGTGTGTACTTCCCACTCCTTATCAAAATCAGGTACTGCCAAGACTGGGGTGGTAATGAGTTGACTTTTTAATTTTGCATAAACGTTATCATGCTCTGGTTTCCAAACGAATTTAACATTTTTCTTAGTAAGCTCAGTTAACGGTGCTGATGTACTTGCGAAACCCTCAATGTGGCGACGGAAATATCCGGCTGCCCCCAGAAACCTTCGAACATCCTTTGCTGTCTAAGGTGTTGGCATGTCAGCAATGGCGCGACAGGAGTCAGGGTCAGGTCGGGTACCGTCTGTGCTCACCTGGAATCCCAGAAACTTGAATTTCTGCGATGCCAGAGTGCATTTCCCCACAATGAGTTTGAAACCCGCCTTATCTAACAGTGTCAACGTCTCAGTCAAATCTCGTAAGTGCTCATCAAACGTCCTGGAATAGATGACCACATCATCCAGGTACGCTAATGAGTGCCTTCCCAGAACTGGGTTTAGTATATAATTGATAGCCCTCTGAAATGATGAAGGCGCTGTCTTTAACCCGAAAGGTATCCGCTTGAATTGATAAGTATGAACCCCATCAGAAAAGGCGGTCTTCTCTCTATCTTTCTCAGCGACTGGGATGGCCCAATACGCAGATTTCGCATCCAGAGTGGAAAAGTATTTGGCTGCCCCAAACTGATCTATTATTTCTTGTATCCGTAGCAAAGGATACACATCACCTTTAGTAATTTCGTTTATCTTTCGGTAGTCAACACAAAACCTATAACTACCATCCGGTTTACGTACCAGCACCACTGGCGACAACCATGGTGATGTACTAGGCTCTATCACATTCTGTCTCAACATTTTCTGACACTCATCCCTAATTACTTCCTTCGCCCGTTCCGGAAGCCTCCATTGACGGGTGTAAATAGGAGGATGGTCACCTGTAGGAATAACGTGCTCGATCCTATCCAGAAGCCCGATCTGATCGTCTTCTGTTGCAAACAGTCTAGGGAATTTACGTAAAATCCCTCTCAAAAGTTTCCTATCTGACTGTTGCACATGTTGCAAATCCAGAGCCGAGATTAACTTATCAACTTCTTGAATATTACTACTTTTTCCTGTCTCGGTCTTGTGTTTACCCTGTGTACTACTTTGTGTAACATTAAGCGCACTACATTGTGCTGTGGTGGCTGGCATCTCCTGGCTTTGATACTGAAAAATTCCTGTATTTTCTACAATTGTAGCCTGAGACACCCTATCACCTGCCCTGAAACGATAGGTTTTGTGCGAGAGATTGACAACTGGAATAAGGGCACCTTTATCAAGCACTGTGATCAAATGTTGAGGGATCAACAACCTGTCACATCTCCCAGCCACCTGAAGGGTGGTACCTGGTGCAATGTGACGTCCCACTGATACTTTAATGAATTTAACTGAATGTGGCGGGCAACATTGTTTTACCAAGGTATGTAACCCACATGATTTCTTATCTGTGTCTGGAAGAGACTTAAACAACAACTTAGGGTAGTGAATGTTGTATTTCTGTTTCTTACTAATGGAAGCAATTACTGGAGGATGATCTACCATTTTAATGGGATAAACTACCTGGCCTAACTTCAATCTGCACTTCCTTGCTCCCTCTTGAGCAGACAAAGAAAAGTTAACTCGTCCCAGAAAATCCATTCCCAATAAAATCTGACCAGGGAATGCAAGATTCTCGACAATCGTGCAATTTTGTGGGTAAGCTTCTTCCTTAACCACTTCAAAATTGAGAGTGGCCTGGCCCAAGATATTAATATGTTGACCATTAACTGCTGTTAAATGCTTCCCACAACGCTTACGGCGTGTCTCTTTAAGTGTGCTGAAGGCTGACTTTTTAATGAGAGTTGCTTGACTTCCGGTGTCCACAAAAATTGTCAATCTCACACCTTCAACCTTCATCTCAAACGTAGGTCTGCCAGCCAACGTACTGACCTGTTCTGGGTCACCCTTGACCCATGTGCTCGTGCACACATACCTGTAATGGCCTCGGCCATGACACCTCCAACAAATTTCATCTCCAATTTTACGCGTCCCAGAAGCCCGCTGGCTACATTCCCCAGCAACTTCTGTAGAGGCGACCCTAGGAATGGGGGTAGGGAGAGAAGAGGGGTGGAGGGGAGGTGAGGAGCAAGGTGTAGGATTAATGGAGGGGGTAGGGTGGGTAACTGGAGGGGTTGGTTGGAGGGGTTGGGGGGTAGGTGGGAGGGTGAGGGCAGGCCGGGGGTGGCATGTGGAGGGGGGTTGTAAACAGGGGGTTGTAAGGGTGGGGGTTGAGCGGGAAATGTAGTTTTCCACAATTCTAATAACGCGTCGACAAGGGTTTGGGTGGTATTTGGCTGGGGTTGGTATGGGTCTGCCAGGGATTGGGGTGGACATGGGTTGGCCTAGAGGTAGGTTGGGGAACGGGGTTGTAGGTAGGGAGGGTTTGAGGTTGGGGGTTGTAGGCAGGGAGGGGTGCTTGGGTAAGGATGGGGTATTGGGGAGGGTGCGTCTGTATACATTGTCCATTCATTGATAAAAACCATTTTCACCCCAAAACGTAACTTCAAGACCCGTCGTCGGATCAGGGTGAAATTTTAACACACGATTTGGTTTAATCAATAACTTCTAGTAAAACACAAAATGTTTCCTAACCTCAATCCTTAAAAAAAATGTTCCGTGTGACCAAACCGGAAGTACCATATATCGCCACCCTTCCTAATCAATTTCTCCAGCCCCAGTGAGAACCATCGCCCGTTGACAAGGCGATGACAGATGACCGCGGCAGAATCTCGCTGACTAGACTTCACAAATGAATGGAATTTTCGTGTCTTATTAACCTCGTCTCCCATTCGTAAAATTAATACGCAAACAGATAGAATACACAACGGCATCGACTACCATTCATCACGTGTGAAACAAAACAGTGTATACGATGTTGAATAAAACTACATGCGCAATTAGAACTACATAAAAAGGTTACGTTAATTATTAAATGATCGAACTACTAGAATAAACTTGAAAAAATGTAATTAATTTCCACTATATTTCATCGACACTCGAAGATGACTGGTAACGCAATTATAAAAAGAATTATAGTAAAAAATTCTTGTCTCTAAATGCAAATCCAATATAAATCTTAGAAAAGTATTGATAATTACCGCATTCTTGAACTAAATATACTGAAATTATACAGTGAATATTTACGCGAAAGAAATTACACTGAATTTACTGTAAATAATTTAGTTTCAACTCTGTTTTTATTTATCGAAAATAATCAAAGTCTTGTTTACCAGCGCACAATAAATACAACACTTTACCTTAACTGAATTTCTTAAATTTTCTTGAAAATCTTAGGCGCACTAGGAATGAATGACGTTATCGTTAATTTAACACTAGCGCGATGTTTATATCTTCAACAATTATTTTTAATTCCGTAACGCCCGTAACGCCCGACGCTAACAACGGCGCTCGGACATAGTTATAAGTATTATTAGTTAAACCAAATTAATGTTAAATTAATTATTTAGGTTACTGCATGAACTCGATGTTTACCTAGCATACACTTGTTCACCGCCGGTCGCGTTGTAGAATACTGAGAAATATACACTGATATCTGCGACGCTCACGGCTACAGACAGAGTCGCGCTGAACCTTAAGTAAAAATTAGTAATTAATATCCCAAAATTATAATTTAAATACTGGCGCGTAGTTGACTTGTTACTTTAACCGAATATAACACTCGCTAACCACTTGGTTAAGTAAGTATACAAAAATTGGTAAGTATACAAAACGTTGGTAAGTATACAAAAATTGAAAGCGCGCTCACTGACATGAAGTCGAATCCTCAGAAAGTAGTCTCCGCACTAATTCTTCATTAACCAAGTATTTCTTTTGTCAAAATTATAAATTATATACCGACGTGTAGTTCGCTTTACTTGAACTGAATATACTACTCGCGGGACCCTTAGACACTTGGCTGAGCGCAAACAATTACTGAGCGCTGTCACACTGGGCGCTGAGTAAAACTGCTAGAAAATTCAGAGTCCCAACGCTAATTCGCTTAAATGACCAAAATTCGACTTTTGGTCTCTCAAAGTTCTAACTCGGATCACTTTAATCGCACACTTGAATTAACACTGACGACCCGATGATCGTATGGCCAGGCACAAAACTAAAATTTATTCCGAAATGTAGATTTTCCAAGCGACTTTGAAAAATGTCATCACAAAAATTTTTCCACGATTTCACTGATTTCAATTCTTTCACTGACTTCACTTAATGCACCGCAATTCACTTGAAAACAGTAAACCACTCATTTTTTAGTATTTCTCTCAAAGAATTAATACTGCACAATACGAAAACAAAAATTCCCGACTTAAAACATGTAAAACAAATACTTAGAAAAATAGTAACACTTATATACGAGAATTACATAACCAAGGGGGAACACTTAACTACCGAAGGGATACTTAACCTGAAAGGGAACTTAATATACAGGGAACTTAATTTAGTACTTAATGAAATCTCGATTTAACCTATAACTGTCCCGTCCCGGCCCGCCCTGTCGCTTCTCCAAGCCTAGGTAACCACATCCACCTAGATCCCAACAGTACCAAATAATCCTGTCCTTCGCGGTCAACGGTTAGACTAGATAGTGGAACAACCGACGGATCTAACTGTCCGACACCACCGTAATTCCGTTGCTAGAGAATCTACTAGGCCATACCTCAGTGAACTCTTGGTACCTTCATGGCTGTACCGTAAAAATCTAGCGATTGGGTCGCCTAACACGCCCTCGAGGATAATAATTAGCGTCCTAATACTTCCCCGCCCCGACAATTCGAAACCTAGAATTGTTGCTGTGAAAACCACCACACAGCACCCTTGTCCGTAGTTGCAGAGGGTCGAGTAAATAACACCCTTTCCAACCACCCAAGTTGGCCTCCACTCTAAACTGCCTGCTTAGCGCATACGCTTACTGCATATAATTAAACTTCCCAGCCCTTCACGACACTAGAATCGCCTACTCTATGCGAATCGCACCACATAGGATTACCGTCGAAACTCTAGAAAGTTGCACTAGGCTGACTCTCACCACACAGCATAACTGAACGGACAGACGCGTGAGGCTTAAATAATCGTCAAGAAATTATTGAATCCCACCGCTGCCACCATTGTAATAATCCTCAATGTCCCTTTTGTTACCACCCTGAACCTTTCAATTGTAATCCTTCTCTGTACTCTGTGATCGGCTCTCTCTTCGCTCAATACCCCAGTTTAACTCTGTTACAGTCCAGTATGACCCCTCACTGGACGGCCACGAATATAAACTGAATATTAAATGAGGAGGACATAACAAGGATAGGGGTTATTAATTTATTACTAATTATAAAATAAAAAAAAAACATTAAACACTGCCACCACCTTCCAAACATAAATGAATGTGTCTAAAATTGTTGAGACCCTAGGAAGGAAGGGACTCAATAATCAGGGAACTCAAAGTAAATGACTCTTAATGGATTAAACCTGTAGTCTTACGGAACTGAACGGGAGATTCTAGAGCGACTTTACTATTCATAAGATGGAGAACACCGGGGAATTTCTAGCACAATAAATAAGAATCACAAGAATGAATAACACAGTCATTAATCAAAGGGAACAGATAACTAAACAAAAAATTACGTTAATATTTTTTATTTATTGGAACCAGCATATTTAAATGAAAATTGAAACATAGCCTACTCTAATAAAAATTAAAATCTCCTATGAGGCGCGGCCTGTAATACCAGTGTTACAACTCAAGTAAACTTAACCTTAAATACTGCAGATTGCCAAAGGATGTTGATTGGCTGCCCACAGGTCAGTTGACCTGTATGTACCTCAGCCGAGATCCCCAGACACACTAACTTTTACTGTATTGAAAACGCTCACCAGTGGGACAGGCTCCACCCCCCTAGTTCCTAGGCCCACATTAACTCCGCCTATCCCAAGCCAATGACCAATGGATTTTACCATGACTAGGTGCTCTAGAAACCGGGCCAATGGCATGGGCAGGCACTACCCTGTGAGGCCCCACCTCCCCAGGCTTACATGTCTTTAACCAATCCGGATCAGACTTGACCATAAGGGTCAATTCCTCTTGACAGAAAACTCTAAAAACTGGGAAGACACCAACGACTTTCCTGGCTGGGCACCCACGTGTAACTTGAGATCACAAGTTTATTAGCCCTGGGGGTAATATACCCAAATTCGTCACTGGCCTGAATTACAGGAGAGAGAGGTGAGCAAGTGGCTTCAAGCTGTTTATGACCCCCGTGACAAAAGACAGAAATGACCCAAGGGAGGGGTAGGCAAGCGAGAGAAGGGAAGGGGAAGAGGAAGGAGAAGAGAAAGGGGGAAGGGGAAAGGGGGGAAGGGGCTATGGTGTGCATATGCCATTACAACAGGGTGGGAATAGGGTGCAGGGGGAGAGAGATTTAGCTGAGTATTTGAGTGGGGCAGGGAGGGTTTGGGGTAAGGGGGTTTTCTATACAGAGCAGGGTGGTGGGGTTGCCCTCCCCTCTGGTGTTACTAGGTAGCTGGTTGTGGGTTCCCCCCTCACCTCTGGGATGTTATGTTGAGGGCTGTGATTTCCTGGTTTCCCCCTCTCATCCTGCGCTTCTTCCTTGCTTCTGCCGCAATGGCTCTCTCCTTCCTCATCATGTCCCTCTAGAGGAATACTTTTTTTAATTCTCCCACATATTGCAGGTGGGTCTTCCTTGTTAGAATCATCTTCTTTGTGTTCTCGTTGGCAAACACTATCTTTAACAAACGGTCTTGGTCTTTGTTGTACCTGCCTAGCCTGGAAACCTTCTCACTTCTATGCTCAGCCCCTTCCATCTCTAGTGCCTTCAGTATTTCATTCACTGCTCACAGCATTGTTCTAATCATTCCCTCTGTCCTATTAGAGCCTTCCTGCTCTTTAATACCCACAGCTACCAGTGATCATTTTCTTTCCAGCAGCTGGCTAGTGGATCATGCCGCTTCCTGTGAGGTGGCTGCTTTCATGGCCAACTCCATCATTGTGGACATTACTTCAGAGTTATTTTTAAAGCATTTCTGCAAATGTTGTTTTTATAGTGGCATTCTCTTACAGTATACTATTTCCACCTTCTCCCTGAATGATAATCAGAGTCTCAGCATCAACACTGTTCTCTTTGAAGGTTCTAATCTCTTACTTTGCTGCTGTCAGTTCTCTTTTCAGGTTGATTACTTCATACTTCATTTCCTGCATCATTCCCAGCATCTCACTCTTGATATCCTCCAAAAACTGGGCGATCATTTCTTTCATTTCATCGCCTTGACTTTTCCATGTTTCCCCTGTTACCTCTGGCTATCATTCTTGCCCCTGTTCCTGTTATGCTGTGATAGGATTTGTCAGAAGGAGGGCAAGCAGGGTGAGAGAGAGAGAGAGAGAGAGAGAGATAAAGAGAGAGAGAAAGATAGAGAGAGTGGGTGGGAGAGAGGGGTAAGACTGGGGTGAGAAAGTGGGGTGAGAGAGAGAAGGGTGAGAGAGAGGGGTGAGGGAGTGGGAGAGAGAGAGGTGAGAGTGGAGTGAGAGAGGTGTGAGAGAGAGAGGGGGGAGTGGAAGGGGGTGAAAGAGTGGAGTGGAAAATAGTTAAATAGAGGAGGAATAGGGGGTGGAAGGAAGGGCAGTGCTTAGGTGGGGGGGGGGGGGCCGGCGGGAGATTTGTATAGTGCTAAGGCGTGGAATGCTGGGGGAGGGGGGGGGGAGGTAAGGTGTATAGTTGGTCAACAGGGCCTGAAAAGTGAGCTAGACAGATAGGGAGATAGGAAGAGATATAGAGAGGAAGGTAGTTCAGAGGAGGGGGGAGAGGTGGGGGATCAAGAAAGATGGAGAGAGAAAGAGAGAGGTGGGGTTGCATGAGAGAGGTGGAGAGGGAGAGAGCGAAAGAGGTGGGGGAGTAAGAGAGATTGAGAGAGAGAGAGAGGTGGGGGAGTGTGTGTGTGTGCGTGTGAATTTGTGTTTGTTTGTAAGGGGGGGTGGGATGCGTGGAAAACTGGTAAGGTGGGAGGGGGCAGAGATGGTCACTTCAGGTCAGTTGTAAGGAGTGGGAGTGGGGGGGGGGGGTGTTGTTGGTTTGTGAGAGGGGGGGTAAGAGAGGGGGTGGAGTATGAGTGTTTGAGGCCTTATCACCTTTCCACAAAAAAAATGTGTGTGTGTGTGTGTGTGTGTGTGTGTGTGTGTATTCACCTAGTTGTGTTTTCAGGGGTTGAGTTTTGCTCTTTCGGCCCGCCTCTCAACTGTCAATCAACTGTTTACTAACTACCTTTTTTCCCACACCACACACACACACACCAGGAAACAGCCCGTGATAGCTGACTAACTCCCAGGTACCTATTTACTGCTAGGTAACAGGGGCATTCAGGTGAAAGAAACTTTGCCCATTTGTTTCTGCCTAGTGCGGGAATCGAACCCGCGCCACAGAATTACGAGTCCTGAGCACTATCTACCAGGCTACCAGGCCCCCAGTGTGTGTGTGCGTGTGTGTGTGTGTGTGTGTGTGTGTGTGTACTCACCTAGTTGTACTCACCTAGTTGTGCTTGCGGGGGTTGAGCTCTGGCTCTTTGGTCCCGCCTCTCAACTGTCAATCAACAGGTGTACAGGTTCCTGAGCCTATTGGGCTCTATCATATCTACACTTGAAACTGTGTATGGAGTCAGCCTCCACTACATCACTTCCTAATGCATTCCATTTGTCAACCACTCTGACACTAAAAAAGTTCTTTCTAATATCTCTGTGGCTCATTTGGGCACTCAGTTTCCACCTGTGTCCCCTAGTGCGTGTGCCCCTTGTGGTAAACAGCCTGTCTATCAACCCTGTCGATTCCCTTGAGGATCTTGAATGTGGTGATCATGTCCCCCCTAACTCTTCTGTCTTCCAACGAAGTGAGGTTTAATTCCCATAGTCTCTCCTCGTAGCTCATACCTCTCAGCTCGGGTACTAGTCTGGTGGCAAACCTTTGAACCTTTTCCATTTTAGTCGTATGCTTGACTAGATATGGACTCCATGCTGGTGCCGTATACTCCAGGATTGGTCTGACATATGTGGTATATAATGTTCTGAAAGATTCCTTACACAAGTTTCTAAAGGGGACTGGGGGCCTGGTAGCCTGGTGGATACCGCTCAGGACTCGTAATTCTGTAGCGCGGGTTCGATTTTCTTGTGTTAGCCAACCTGGCATATGCTGCTGCTGTTATCCTCTTGATATGAGCTTCAGGAGACAGGTCTGGCGTGATATCAACCTCCAGGTCTTTCTCTCTCTCGGACTCTTGAAGTATTTCATCTCCCAAGTGATACCTTGTATCTGGTCTCCTGCTTCCTACCCCAATCTTCATTACATTACATTTGCTTGGATTAAACTCTAACAGCCATTTGTTCGACCATTCCTGCAGCTTGTCCAAGTCTTCTTGAAGCCTCAAGCTGTCCTCCTCTGTCTTAATCCTTCTCATAATTTTGGCGTCGTCAGCAAACTTTGAGAGGAATGAGTCTATACCCTCTGGGAGATCATTTACGTATATCAGAAACAGGATAGGTCCAAGTACAGAGCCCTGTGGGACTCCACTAGTGACTTCACGCCAGTCTGAAGTCTCACCCCTCACTGTAACTCTCTGCTTCCTATTGTTTAGGTACTCCCTTATCCACTGGAGCGCCCTACCAGTTACTCCTGCCTGTTTCTCCAGCTTATGCATCAACCTTTTATGGGGTACTGTGTCAAAGGCTTTCCGACAGTCCAAAAAAATGCAGTCCGCCCACCCTTCTCTTTCTTGTTTAATCTTTGTCTCCTGATCGTAGAATTCTATCAATCCTGTAATGCAAGATTTACCCTCCCTGAACCCATGTTGATGGGTTGTCACGAAGTCTCTTCTCTCCAGATGTGTTACTAGGTTTTTTCTCACAATCTTCTCCATCACCTGGCATGGTATACAAGTTAAGGACACTGGCCTGTAGTTCAGTGCCTCTTGTCTGTCACCCTTTTTGTATATTGGTACTACATTAGCAGTCTTCCATATTTCTGGTAGGTCCCCCATTTCCAGTGACTTACTATACACTATGGAGAGTGGTAGGCAAAGTGCTCCTGCACACTCTTTCAATACCCATGGCGAGATTCCATCCGGCCCAACAGCTTTTCTCACATCTTTCCTTTTGTGTGTGTGTGTGTGTACTCACCTAGTTGTACTCACCTAGTTGTGTTTGCGGGGGTTGAGCTCTGGCTCTTTGGTCCCGCCTCTCAACCGTCAATCAACTGATGTACAGGCTCCTGAGCCTATTGGGCTCTGTTATATCTACATTTGAAACTGTGTATGGAGTCAGCCTCCACCACATCACTTCCTAGTCCATTCCATTTTCTAACTACTCTGACACTGAAAAAGTTCTTTCTAATGTCTCTGTGGTTCATTTGGGTACACAGCTTCCACCTGTGTCCCCTTGTGCGTGTGCCACCCGTGTTAAATAATCCATCCTTGTCCACCCTGTCAATTCCCCTGAGAATTTTGTATGTGGTGATCATGTCTCCCCTAGCTCTTCTGTCTTCCAGCGACGTGAGGAGCAGTTAACGTAGTCTGTCCTCATAACTCATGCCTCTTAGTTCTGGGACTAACCTAGTGGCATACCTCTGAACTTTTTCCAGCTTCGTCTTGTGCTTGACTAGGTACGGACTCCATGCTGGGGCTGCATACTCCAGGATAGGCCTTACATATGTGGTATACAAGGTTCTGAAGGATTCCTTACACAGGTTTTTGAAAGCAGTTCTGATGTTAGCCAGCCTCGCATAGGCCGCTGATGTTATTCTTTTGATGTGGGCTTCAGGAGACAGGTTTGGCATGATATCAACTCCCAGATCTTTCTTTCTGTCCGTTTCGTGAAGGACTTCATCTCCCATTCGGTATCCAGTGACTGGCCTCCTAGTTCCTCCTCCTAGTTTCCTAGTACCTTCTGTGTGTGTGTGTGTGTGTGTGTGTGTGTGTGTGTGTGTGTGTGTGTGTGTGTGTGTGTGTGTGTGTGTGTGTGTGTGTGTGTGTGTGTGTGTGTGTGTGTGTGTGTGTGTGTGCGTGTGTGTGTGTGTGTTAGCTATCAAATTCTAAGACTGCTGGAGTAGGCCCATGGCGTCATTTCCCATAGAGTGGCAGTACCTGTTCTCAAATAAGCTTCCGGTATCTCCTAGACCTAAGACAGGGGTTAGGTCCTCTGTGCATTGGATATATATATATTATTACGTTACCAAATATAAACACCGAAGCTACAGTGTGTATCTCTTCAACAACCAATCAAGCATGAAACCTAGGTATGAATACTGGTAACAGTGTTCGAATCTCTGTATTTTTTTTCTGAGCCACAAACTCAAGTGCCTTCTCATACCATCACGCCATAAGCCACCACCGCCACAGCTATCCCCACTCATCATCAATATTCATCTTATTTTACCAGTCCAAGGTCCTACCATCAACCACTGCTCTGTCAACGTTCACAAAGTAAGGCACGATATTTTGCAGCAAGCACAATTTCCCATCAGTCAATTCCAGCGCCAGCCATTTTGCATTTCCCGTGCGATTTTCGAACATCACCACCGCTTCTCACGTCGCTACTGTTTCAGCATCCATCACTGAACATTTGTCTACACTCCTGCACATCACCTGTGCTTCTTTCTCTGTTATCATCATAACATCGTCTCTGCAATATCGTCGTTCTCCTGACATCGTCATCTCTACTCTGGCGTCAACCCAAGCTTCAAGCCACTGCCTAAAGGTGCGCTGCTGTCGTCCCAGATGTAAAACAAGCCACTGCTTTAACCCTCCTCACACTTTGACGCTGTTTTTCCTGTTGGCTCCTATTGAATTGCATATCCTATACTCCTGAGTTAAGAAAATGATAGCTGGTACTCACTTTGCTATATAATAACGGTGTTGTAACAGGGAAAAAACCTGTATATTATGTATTGCCACCTTCAGTGACTGATAACATAGGAGTTGGCTGCCCACTCCACACACATAGCTTATCTGAGGTGTTTTGTAACAATTCCGTTGTGCATTAGTAATATTCCAAGGATTATCAAGTACTTTCTGATCCAGAGCATTAGGTAAGAAATAAATATCTATCCCAGCAGTAAGAAGTGTTCTATAGTCTATTTTTTATACCTGCCCAGACCTTAATTTAAAGTTTATTCTCTCAGTATTTTATATTAATTGTTACTGTAATATGTTACTAATTTAAGTTTCATTAAATTAAATGTGTATATAGTACTTTTAACCAGTTAATTATAGCAGTTGTTATAACATGGCAAAGTAATTTTTATTCTTTTCACCAATCCATTTGATTCAAACTCTTACAGAAAGTAAACTTCAAGTAATATTAATTCCAGATTGCATATTTAATATACAATTTTGTAGATTCTCATTTATTTTGTTTTGCCTAACTACAATTTAAAATTTTGTTTTTGCCATTTTTTCTTGAGCCAAGCTTGATATTTTAAGTATTGTGTTATTTTTTAGTACGTTCTATTTTCATACATAGTGTGCCTAATTATAATCTACATTCAAAAGAAAATTCCACTCTAGTGGAATTTTGTCTAACCCTGTTGCAGCTCTTTCTGACTCAAATTGAGCAGTTGCTCATACTAATGTCCAGCGTTCAGCACAAGAGATGGCTATATTACTTTTTGCTGGAGAATCTTGCTTGTTGGAATCATGGTTCCGCACAGTTGAGGCGAAGGCCAAACCTCATTTTCTGAGCCTTCTGATGTTGATTATTTAGCATTTTCTAGGTCGTCTGTTGACACCACCAAAGATGATGCATGTTTTGTAGTCGATGAGAAATCCATAACTATCCTCCAGTCATGGGCAGAATTTAAAAAAAAAATCCGCAGTCGTTTTGTTAACAAAGGAGACCTGGACCCATACAGATTAGTTAAGAAAATTGACAATGCCTAATGCAACCTGATGAATCGTATAATGCATTTACTAGCCATCTAGATCAGTATTTGTATGCTTTGGAGACTGTGATGTTGAGTTCATCATGGGGTGGATAAAAACAAATCACTAACTCGAGTGGCAATGACCAAAATGATAGGTTTTAGGACATTATTGCATTTTGTCCTAGAATGCACCAAACCTATCCTAGAACAGCAACATTTTGGATCTCAACATGAAATTAGGGAAGTGATAGAGGCTATGAATAATGTGGCAAATAAATTTGCTCCCCGAAATGCCCAACTGTTGCCACCCCTAGATAATGTAAATGTAGTAACAAGCCTTCAGCGCCTTCCTCCCACAAACTCACAAAATTCTTGGTTGCAGAACCGCACCAATGGTCGTAGCTCGCAGTCAAATTCTCCTCCTCATAAGTTGCAGAGACGCTATAGTGCATGATTACCTACTGCCTCATGTTCGCATTGTGGCAAGACCAACCACCTAGCAAAGGATTGCTGGTCCACACCTAGGTCATCACCCCCTAGACAATGTTCTCGGCCTTCTCAGCATTTCAATGACTCTTGGCTACCATATTGCAAGCATCATAAACAAGTTGATCGCCACCTGCAGACTGTAAAGCTCGGCAATGGTCATCCATACCTCGTAGCCCCCATGGTCAGTCTTGGCAAGGTGCACAGAGTCCAAGACAATATCAGTATTCCCATAACTACAAAAATCAGTAAAATTACAATACCAGGTCAAAGAATGCTGGAGCTCAGAATGTTCATTCTACATCGTTGGGAAACCCTCAATGCCATCCTCTAACCAATTCAAGTTAGCCAGCCCTAGTGCCCTCCTTGTATATTCAGTAGCTACCCAAAATAGATTTGGACACTTGACAGAGGAGGACACTGACACTAAACCAGTTGTAGATGTTGATGGCACCAGAGTGAGTTTGACCCAGACCAGACCCAGACAACCAAAGCAACACACATCACAAGCAGTGAATATTTCAATATCTAGTGATGGTCCACTAGTATTGGCCCTAGTACATGGTAGAGTTTTAAAAGATTTTGTTGATTCAGGTGCCGAGATAAATAGTGTCAAGCTTTCAACTCTTAGATATATTGCAAGTAAGCACTGTCACAGTAAGAAAATCACCCATACCTTTCCTGAAGGGTGTTTCAGGAAATATAGTAACAGTTAAGAGGGAAATTGAACTCCCACTCGCGTTAAATTGCATCACGCTCTCTATAACATGCCTAGCTGTTGACAGTATCCATTTTCCTGGTGACATTTTTCTAGGTTTGTACACCATGAATAATGAAAATATTACATTGTTTCCCTATCGTTGGAACATTAGTATCAAGGATCACGTCATACCACTATGTAGTATGTTTAGGAACGGTCATGAGTTCAACTGTCAGAAAAACTTCTGCCTGACAAAGAAAAACTGACAAACTTGCTAGCATTTGTTTGTCAGATCCTTGTTCCACTAGCATACCCGAGAAAACAGGCACTCAATTGAAGCATCGTAGTTGTGCAGTTGCTCAGGAGAGTGAGTATCAAACTTTTCTGGAGGGGAACGCCCTCATGGATTCTCATTGTCTTGCTCTCCTAATGGCATCCATCTTTGAGGTCAGTGGTTCTACAACTGCTGCTTACAGTGCTGCACTCTAATTCTCTCACAAGAATAAGAGTTAAGATTGAGGAAGTGCGAGTTTTCAGATGTCCTTGAAGAAAGTGAAAAGGTAAGGTGAACAGTACATATGTTGAACCTTCCTGGCATTTAGTGCAAGATGGTACCGTTACATTGTACACTACAAACACTAGTAATGTCTACATCCATCTCCTGTCTGGCATCAACGTTGTAGCTTTTGCCCATAACTCGTTACTGGTGCGAGTGGTTGATGATGTCTCCTTAGACCATGCTATGTGTTCACTCACAACAGGAGAATGTGGATCTCCAACCCGTTCTCGCAAATTCGTAAAGTCAATATTGACTTATTAACTACGTGCATAGGTGATATACTAAACATAATAGATACCCTTAAAAAGATTCATAGAAAACACCGACCTTACCTAACCTTGTTAGTATCTTAAGATAAGCATCTTATTGCTTCGTAATTATAATTATTACTTAACCTATACCAATTATAGGTTAGGTAATAATTGTAATTACGACGCAATAAGATGCTTATCTTAACATACTAAGTAGGTTAGGTAAGGTCGGTGTTTTCTATGAATCTTTTTAAGGGTATCTATTATGTTAAGTATGTCACCTATGCACATATTTAATAAGTCAATATTGACTTATTAAATTTGCAAGAACGGGTTTGGATCTCAGCCAGAGGTGCAAAAGCGCCACCTCAGTCCTACTGATTTCCCTTAATCCGTGGTTCCACTTTTGGAAATTTTGAACAAGAATAAAGCAGTTGTTGCTCTACCAGGAGAAAAGTTAGGTCTCACTCCTCCAGTGAGGAGTGAGACCTAACTCCTCATATTATGCATAAAATTCCCCTTGAACCAGGAACTAGACCAATTTATGTACCAGCTTACCATCTACCACATTCACAGAAATTAGAAGCTGATACACTTATAGAGGATATGTTGCAGGGAGACATGATTAAGTCGAACAATTCGCCATGGACTGCTCCATTGATACTTGTACCAAAATGAGATGGGACATGGAGACCGATAATCGACTACCGGAAGCTTATCAATGTAACCATACCTGACCGTTTCCCACTTCCAGTCCTAAATAATTTGTTGCAAAGCATAAGTCAAAACAAAGTATTTTCAATTTTAGTTTTCTTGCAGGGATTCTGGCAAATCCCACTCAATGAGAAAAGTAAATAGTTGATGGCCTTTAGTTCTCCCAATACCTGACCGTTTCCCACTTCCAGTCCTAAATAATTTGTTGCAAAGCATAAGTCAAAACAAAGTATTTTCAATTTTAGTTTTCTTGCAGGGATTCTGGCAAATCCCACTCAATGAGAAAAGTAAATAGTTGATGGCCTTTAGTTCTCCCAATGGTCATTTTCATTTCAAAAGAATGCCATTTGGACTATGGAGTAGACCAATAACCTGTTCAAGGCTCATAACAAAACTGTTTCGTAGATTGAAAGGTAGTACTTTTCTGGTGTATTTGAATGATCTCATCATCATGTTGCAAGATGTTCAGACTCACCTCCAGAACCTTGAGAAATTACTTGCAAAGTTCGCAGAAACACATTTAAAAATAAAACTCTTGAAGTGCTCATTTTTAAAGGAGAAGATTAATTTCCTAGGTCATATAATCACCCCTTCAGGCATCACCTTGAAAGAATAAAAAGTTATTGCTGCCCATGATTTTCCAACACCTCGTAATGCAGAAGCCGTGAGGCAGGTCACAGCTCTTGTAAGACTTTATTGTTCATTTATTGCAGGATTCTTTATCATGGCCGCTCCACTTTACCAGTTGCAAAGAAAAGATGAACCTTTAGTGTGGGAATAAGCCTAAGAACAATCATTCAAAAAGCTCAAAGTAGCATTGATCTCATCAAATGTCCTTAGGTATCCAGATTTTTCTAAACCTTTTACATTGGTTACAGATGCTGGTAACATAGGCTTAGGTGCTGCATGACTTCAAACCGAAGGTCACAGAGATCATGCAATAGCTTATGCAAGCCGTACATTATCTAAAGAAGAGAAAAATTATAGCGCGAAAGAACGTGAAGCTTTAGTAGTTGTATGGGCTCTTAAACATTTCAGGGATACAATTTATAATTACCCAGTTCATGTTCTTACAGATCACCAACCTTTAATTCCTTTGTTCAAGAATAAGAATCCCATCAGAAAGTTTGCTAGATATTTGCACAGAATTCAAGAGTTTAATCCCACATTTGGATATATTTTAAGAAGGCAAAATGTTGTAGTTGATGCATTTTCTCGACACGTAGCTGCAATTCAGTTATATTACCCAGCATTAGACGCTACAGTAGTAGAGATAGAACAGAGACAAGATCCCATATGGGCACCCATCATTAAGATTTTGGCTATGCAAGATACTCGCCCGATTAACAAACCCCCAGTACCATTGAAAGAGTTAGTGATGTTAGGCAATTTACTGTGAGAGTAGTAAAGCTAGGGACACCCCCCAAGGAAATGTTGTCTGTTAGATGCTTCAGCTGACTTGGTACCAACTGTGTTAAAGATTATCCATGATGCTACTGCAAGTGCAAATCTAGGAAAGGATCATAAACTCCAGCAAGGTCAATTGAAGTATTTTTGGCCCAAAATGGCTAAAGAGATTTTCTGTTAACAAGAGATTGTTGACAGATGTTTAACCTGCTTACAGCACAAGGGACACGTCATGGGATCTAACCAAATTCATGTGTACCCAGTGACTAAAGCACCTTAGGAACGAGTATCAATGGATTTGTTGACAAATTTTGCAGAAACAAAAAAGGGGAACAAACCCCTGCTCATAATGGTTATGAATTTTTCATTGTATTGCGAACTTTCCTATCCTGAACAAAACAGCAGAGACTATGGCTAGTGCATTCCATGACCAAATAATTTGTAGATATAGTATGTAAAAAGTAATTCTCTCAGACTATTGTCCCAAGTTCAGTAATAGTATCTTAATTAGTTTGTGTGATTTTTATAACATTAAAAAGTGTAGTATGATGCCATATCATCCAGCAAGTAATAGGTTAGCAGAGTGTACTAACAGAAAAATGTTAGATGCCTCGAGAGTCACGTTGAATTTTGATAACAGTAATTGGGAAGAGTTTATACCCTTAGTGCAGTGTGCCATAAATTCTTCAATTAATGCCTCTACAGGAGATAGAGGTTAATGTATCCCCTACTCCTTTGTATAACCTAGATGATTTTGTTCAAATATAGTGTAGAGAAATGCAACTAGTTTTCAAAAAAATACAAGAACACTTGTCCATGGCAACAGTGGAATTTACTCAAGCAAGGAATGCACATGCTAAGCCCAGTAAGATAACTGGCGAATCTGTAGTAATGGTACTTAACCAACACTGGTCTTGTCCTTATGTACAAGCTAAGAAATTTTTGGGTCCATATAAAGTAATAGAGCTTATCAAGGGTAACAAATACAAACTTAAGAATTTATTAACAGGAGAGTATATGAACAAACATCTAGACCACATGAAGTTTGTCAATGTCATCGGAAGACGACAATGACCCTACCCAGACAAATTCTTCTGTTGGGACACCACCTACTGTGGCTGACAGACCACCTGATGTAGAGCTACCCCATGCCAGCACCAATAATCTTAGATCTAGACCTTTCATCTGAACTGTGCACTCACCACTAATCCATTGACTAGATGTTAATGAGATTAACTTCCCAGATGAGAGCTTGACACATGCAGTTTCATCTGTTCCTGACCGTCTGTCAGAGCCAGAGTTGTATAGTGCTCCTTATGAATTAGGTGTTGACATTTGCAGAATCTATATAATTAAAGGGGCCAAATGACGAAAAAATTCGTAAAATTCATAAAATGCTGATATATATATATGTAAAACTACTACATAATTTTGGCAACACCGTGGTGAAAACCGATTCTTTTTATGATAAAAACTTACGTATTTATGGTAAATTTCCAACCGCAATTGTACAGAATCCGGTGACCCACGGCTCGGGTGCCTGGAAGGGTATTGAGGCGTACGTTCTAAACGTAAATTTTTTCATAATAACGTAGAAAATAGCTTCTTATGCATAAATAATACACTCATTGTTGATCAAACCACACATTAGAAAGTGAAGGCACGACGACGTTTCGTCGTCTAACAAACGTGACCTAATAAGGCTTTCCCTTCCACTTATCTTTGTTTCTCTTTCCTTCTTTCTTTTTCTTTCCCTTGTTTTCTCTTACGATCCCTTGTCTATTTCTATTACTATCGTCTTCTTATTCCTATGTGTATGGCATAGTCGAGAAGGATACCATTGGAAGGATATCCCCTTCTTATTGGGAGGATATAAATAGAAGCTGCCTCATATGGGCCAATAGGCCTTCTGCAGTTACCTTTGTTCTCATGTTTTTATTCCTATTACTCTCCCCCTTTATTACACCTTACCTTTCTTAAGCACTTTACACACCTTGCTGACCGCATGCCTTTCTGCAAGGATGCAAATTTTGAAAGAAATCGGTCAACGTCAACATCAGCCACAGGTGGCCAAACTTTAAACTTATTTTAGTCAAGTAATTAACAACTTCATGGTGCGTGGCCTCTTTCATTTATTATTCAATTTACATGAAAATTACACATTCTATGCAGAGTTTGTGTTTCTACAATCGCCATTAAACCCTTTATTCCTGTGTCAGTTTAATGATTTTATAAATATTTATACATCAGTTTGTTGCATATTTCTGGGGGAAAACATTGGAAAAATTGTATTATTGCACTAAACAATTTTGTTGATAAAATTGCTAATATAAATTCTTTACTATATGCTGATGTGATAGCTGAGTGTCATAGAAATGATTGTAGTTGACACTTGTGTTAGTCCAGGTATTTTAAAAAAGGATGAAATTTTTTTTAATAATAGGTTTTTTATTTTTTCTCCCTTCATATTTATGCTACGATGCTGAGACTTGGACCAGTTGAAGCCCTTTTCATATACAACTAGCAAATAAAGTTTGATTGAAATTGAACAACTTTTATTTTTTTGTGTTAGGCCTCCATACTTCATATCCCATACTCCATTCTTCTTTATTAGTGGGCGAAAGTTTTATTAAGTGTATTCCGCAGTTATTCTTCTGTTTTTGTTTGGCCAAACCAGAGAATTATAGTCTCCTGGGTGGATGAGTTCTCTTATTTGTTGCCATACTTCCCAGTACCTCTATCCCATGCGTCCTATTATTACTGTATAATGCGTTGTATATACTTCTTTCAACTTTATTTTGTGTCTTTAATCATAAGCCATTGTTAATAAGTCTACTGTACCATTTGTATTTTTTTACAGTGCATATCATGAAGAGTTCCATTAATGTTCTAGCAAGCACACTGAGACCAGTGATTCCTAACTGCTATCACAAAGATGTTTCCCTTCTCGATCCAGTCCTTGTAAATATATTGTAAATATTTTACGTTATTTTTTTTCTTGTCATCTAATTATAAAATTCATTGTGGTTACTAGGTCATAAATCTTGCTCCATTATTTAAGATGATTATCTTGTATTATTTCCATGTCATTGACACATGATGTTGTTAATATTTTATGCAATTCTTGAATTGTATTGTCCATACCTAATCCATGGACACACTTATGTTCTTCATGCTTTTGTTCCAATTAATGTATTGTTACCCTGAATTTTCACTGAGTAAATTATGATCTTATTTTTGTGCAGATGCTGGGTAGTGCTAGTATTAATGCACACCTGATCCATCTTTAAATGATTAATCTGATATTTTACATGTAAGCCATTATTGTAGGTCCTTCACCGAGGTCTTTCAGAATCATTGTATCTAGCTGCAAGAGTTTTGTCGACAAGGGACGTCGACATGATAGCATGTCCGAGCGGTGTTAACTATCAAATTCCAAGACGGTTGGAGTAGGCCCATGGTGTCATTTCCCATAGAGTGGCAGTACGTTCTCAAGTAGGCTTCCAGTATCTCCTAGACCTAAGACAGGGGTTAGGTCCTCAATGCACTGGATATATATTATTACCTTACCCAATAAAAACAACGAAGCTACAGTGTGTATCTCTTCAGCAACGAAACAAGCATGAACAACAAGGTACGAATATGTGTATGTGTATGTAAGTATGTATGTATGTGTGTACTCACCTAATTGTGCTTGCAGGGGTTGAGCTCTGGCTCTTTGGTTCCGCCTCTCAACTGTCAATTAACTGATGTACAGATTCCTGAGCCTACTGTGCTCTATCATATCTATATTTGAAACTGTGTATGGAGTCAACCTCCACCACATCACTGCCTAATGCATTTCATCTGTTAACTACTATGACACTGAAAATTTTCTTTCTAACGTCCCTGTGGCTCATTTCGGTACTCAGTTTCCACCTGAGTCCCATTGGTCGCATACCCCCCCCCCCTTCTTAAACAGTTTATCTTTATTTTCCCTGTCAATTCCTCTGAGAATTTTGTAGGTAGTGATCATGTCCCCCTTAGTCTTGTGTCTTCTAGTGTTGTGAGGTGCATTTCTCGTGACGTGTTATGTGTACTCACCTAGTTGTGCTTGCAGGGGTTGAGTTTTAGCTCTTTGGTCCCGCCTCTCAACCGTCAATTAACAGGTGTACAGGTTCCTGAGCCTATTAGGCTCTATCATATCTACACTTGAAACTGTTTATGGAGTCAGCCTCCACCACATACACCACTATGTATGTATGGGTGTGTGTATGTGTGCATATGTATGTATGTATGTATGTACTCACCTATTTGTGCTTGCAGGGGTTGAGCTCTGGCTCTTTGGTCCCGCCTCTCAACTGTCAATCAACTGGAGTACAGGTTCCTGAGCCTACTGGGCTGTATCATATCTACATTTGAAACTGTGTATGGAGTCTGTCACCACCATCTGTTAACTACTCTGACACTGAAAAAGTTCTTTCTAACGTCGCAGTGGCTCATTTGGGTACTCAGTTTCCACCTGTGTCCCCTTGTTTGAGTACCATCTGTGTTCTCGGAGAATTTTATGGGTAGTGATCATGTCTCTCCTTATTCTTCTTTCTTCCAGTGTTGTGAGGTGCATTTCTTGTTGCTTTTCCTCATAACTCATGCCTGTTAATTCTGGGACAGGCCTAGTGGCATACCTCTGAACTTTTTCCAGCTTCGTCTTCGTCGGCAAGGTATGGGCTCCATGCAGGGGCCGCATACTCCAGGATTGGTCTTACATATGTGGTACACAAGGGTCTGAATGATTTCTTACATAGCTTCCTGAAGGCAGTTCTGATATTAGCCTGCCTTGCATGCGCCGCCGATGTTATTCTTTTTACATGGGCTTCAGGAGACAGGTTTGGTGTGATATCCACTCCTAGATCTTTCTCTCTGTCCGTTTCATTAAGGACTTCATCTCCCAATCAGTATCAAGTGTCTGGCCTCCCATTAATACCGCCTAGTTTCATTACTATACATTTACTTGGGTTGAACTTTAGTAGTCATTTGTTGGACCATTCATTCAGTTCGTCTAGGTCATCTTGTAACCTCATACTATTTTCCTCTGTCTTAATCCTCCTCATACTTTTTGCATCTTCAGCAAACAATGAGAGGAAAGAGTCTATACCCTCTGGGAGATCATTTACATATATCAGAAACAGAATAGGTCCAACGATTGAACCCTGCGGGATTCTACTGATGACGCCTCGCCAATCTGAGACATCACCCTTCACAGTGACTCGCTGTCTTCTGTTGCTTAGGTACTCCCTTATCCAATGGAGTACCTTCCCTTTCACTCCAGCCTGCATCTCCAGCTTGTGCACTTCTCTCTTATGTGGTACTGTGTCAAATGCTTTCTGGCAATTCAAAAAGATGCAGTCTGCCTAGCCTTCTCTATCATGCCTGATTTGTGTTGCCTAGTCATAGAATTCAATTAATCCTGTGGGGCATGGTTTGCCATCCCTGAACCCATTCTGATGTTGTGTTACAAAGTTATATTGCTCCAGATGTTCCACTAGCTTTTTTCGCACAATTTTCAATCTTCTCCATGAACTTGCATGGTATGCAGGTTAGGGACACTGGCCTGTAGTTCAGTGCCTCCTGTCTATCCCCCTTCTTGTATATTGGGACTACATAAGCCGTCTTCCAAATTTTTGACAGTTCACCTGTTACTAATGATTTGCTGTACACCATGGAGAGTGGCAGGCACAGAGCTTCTGCTCCTTCCTTTAGTATCCATGGTGATATTCCATCCATACCTATAGCTTTTGTCACATCCAATTCTAGCAAATCCTTCCTCACCTCCCCACTGGTAGTCACAAACTCTTCTAGAGGTGTCTGGTTAGATATTTCCTCTCTTATCTCTAGGACTTCTCCTTGCTTTACTGTGAAGACCTCCTGGATTTCTTATTGAGTTCCTCGCAACACTTCCTTGTCGTCTGTAGTGAATCTGTCTGCCCCTATCCTCAATTTCATTACCTGTTCCTTCACTGTTTTTCTCCTTATGTGGCTGTGCAGCAATAGTGTGTATCAGTGTATGTATGTATGTATGTATGTATGTATGTATGTATGTATGTATGTATGTATGTATGTATGTATGTATGTATGTATGTATGTATGTATGTATGTATGTGTGTATGTATGTATGTGTGTATGTATGTATGTATGTATGTATGTATGTATGTATGTATGTATGTATGTATGTATGTATGTATGTATGTATGTATGTATGTATGTACATATGTATGTACATATGTACATATGTATGTATGTATGTATGTATGTATGTATGTATGTATGTATGTATGTATGTATGTATGTATGTATGTATGTATGTATGTATGTATGCATGCATGTATGTATGTATGTATGTATGTATGTATGTATGTATGTATGTATGTATGTATGTATGTATGTATGTATGTATGTATGTATGTATGTATGTATGTATGTAAATATGTATGTATGTATGTTTGTATGTATGAATGTATGTATGTATGTATGCATGAATGTCTAATTCAACGACTCATATGACTCAGCGGGAGTGATTCGTCATCGAGCAAGCGATTGCAAGTGGATCAGGGACGTGTCATTGTTGAAGGAACTTTTTGTGACGTTCTGCCACAGAGCCGTTGTGGTAGGCTCTAAGTGTGTGATCTATGTGTGGGGATGACAGTATCGTGGCGAAGGGGTGTATACACTATGCCTAGGGCAGTGTGTGACCATGCGTCTAGTCAGTGTACCCAGGGCAGTGTGTATACGCTGTGGTTTGTGTATGCTAACCTGAGGTGGTTAGAGGTCATACGGCCTTGTTTGTGTGCTAGGCAGCTGGAGCGTCCATGCTCTGTGTGAGCTGAGAAGTAGCAAGGGGAGGTAACATTATTGTGTTAATTCGTTGTGTTTTCCAGTTAAAGGTTGTAGCTATACAAGTGGTCTGGGTGACAGGTTGAGCTCTCTAGCTGTGCAGGAATACGTTATGGACGTACTTACGTCTTGAGCGACGTGCAACACTCATCACTATTTGCATCATCATCCCCTAATAAGCCTCATGCGACATTTGCCTGAGTCCACCATCATCGTCGGGGTGGATGTGTGTGCCTGGAGGAATAAGTACAGCATCTTCTACTCTGTCATGGTACCATATATGTTTGGTGATTAACAGAGCTAATTGGATAAGGTACTTGTCACTACTGTGTCGATGTTAATGCAATTTGTCGACGGCATCTGACCCATTTGCCTGTGTTCCCCGGTGGAAGGCTGAGGTCTCACTGAAACAGTTGTAGTTTCTCCTCGTAATATATTATTTTCTTTCCTGAGAGGTGATGTGAGAGGTAAGCTGGGCAGTGGAAGGCAGTCCACATGAAGTGGCCGGCATGGCCAGTCCTCAGGAACACAAGGCTGGTTTGGGTTGGAATAAGAAGGGTCTGGTCGTTGAAGGCAGTGTCCTGTCTGTGGTAGCCAGCGAGCCTCTGGTGTCGGAAGAACACATCCCGGCCAAGTTGTGTGTGTAGATGGAGTGAACGTCAGTCAGTCCACCACAGTCCACAGTCCTCTCAACGCTGGTTTATGGTTAAACATTGAGAAGAAGCCAGCCAGTGTGCGGCTAGGGTTAGTGTTTAGACCGTGTGGTAATACTGTAGAGGACTGCCCCGTGACTTGTTGGACCCTGTGGTAATACTGTAGAGGACTGCCCCGTGACTTGTTGGACCCTGTGGTAATACTGTAGAGGACTGCCCCGTGACTTGATGGACCCTGTGGCAATACTGTGGTGGACTGCCCCGTGACTTGTTAGACCCTGTGGTAATACTGTGGTGGACTGGCCCGTGACTTGTTAGACCCTGTGGTAATACTGTGGAGGACTGGCCCGTGACTTGTTAGACCCTGTGGTAATACTGTAGAGGACTGCCCCGTGACTTGTTAGACCCTGTGGTAATACTGTAGAGGACTGCCCCGTGACTTGTTAGACTCTGTGGTAATACTGTGGAGGACTGCCCCGTGACTTGTTAGACCCTGTGGTAATACTGTAGAGGACTGCCCCGTGACTTGTTGGACCCTGTGGTAATACTGTGGTGGACTGGCCCGTGACTTGTTAGACCCTGTGGTAATACTGTGGAGGACTGGCCCGTGACTTGTTAGACCCTGTGGTAATACTGTAGAGGACTGCCCCGTGACTTGTTGGACCCTGTGGTAATACTGTAGAGGACTGCCCCGTGACTTGTTGGACCCTGTGGCAATACTGTGGAGGACTGCCCCGTGACTTGTTAGACCCTGTGGTAATACTGTGGAGGACTGGCCCGTGACTTGTTAGACCCAGTGGTAATACTGCGGTGGACTGGCCCGTGACTTGTTTGACCCTGTGGTAATACTGTGGAGGACTGCCCCGTGACTTGTTAGACCCTGTGGTAATACTGTGGAGGACTGGCCCGTGACTTGTTAGACCCAGTGGTAATACTGCGGTGGACTGGCCCGTGACTTGTTAGACCCTGTGGTAATACTGCGGTGGACTGGCCCGTGACTTGTTTGACCCTGTGGTAATACTGTGGAGGACTGCCCCGTGACTTGTTAGACCCCGTGGTAATACTGCGGTGGACTGGCCCGTGACTTGTTAGACCCTGTGGTAATACTGTGGAGGACTGCCCCGTGACTTGTTAGACCCTGTGGTAATACTGTGGAGGACTGCCCCGTGACTTGTTAGACCCCGTGGTAATACTGCGGTGGACTGGCCCGTGACTTGTTAGACCCTGTGGTAATACTGTGGAGGACTGGCCCGTGACTTGTTAGACCCTGTGGTAATACTGTGGAGGACTGCCCCGTGACTTGTTAGACCCTGTGGTAATACTGTGGAGGACTGCCCCGTGACTTGTTAGACCCCGTGGTAATACTGCGGTGGACTGGCCCGTGACTTGTTAGACCCTGTGGTAATACTGCGGTGGACTGGCCCGTGACTTGTTAGACCCTGTGGTAATACTGCGGTGGACTGGCCCGTGACTTGTGGACTGGCCTGTGACACAGGGGAGGGAGCCCTGAGTGTTGTGCTAGAGGGAGGACTCACCGTGCTGGAAGACCGCAGAGATTTCGTGGTGTCCTGAGTGAAGGTGACCCCGTAAGGTGTTATTTGACATGTGTTCATCTTACTGTATGGTTCTTGCAACCCGTTCTCGCAAATTCGTAAAGTCAATATTGACTTATTAACTACGTGCATAGGTGATATACTAAACATAATAGATACCCCTAAAAAGATTCATAGAAAACACCGACCTTACCTAACCTTGTTAGTATATTAAGATAAGCATCTTATTGCTTCGTAATTACAATTATTACTTAACCTATACCTATTATAGGTTAGGTAATAATTGTAATTACGAAGCAATAAGATGCTTATCTTAAGATACTAACAAGGTTAGGTAAGGTCGGTGTTTTCTATGAATATTTTTAAGGGTATCTATTATGTTAAGTATGTCACCTATGCACATATTTAATAAGTCAATATTGACCTATTAAATTTGCGAGAACGGGTTGGGTTCTTGTCAATAATTACCTGTACATAGCATGTAAGTACATTTGGTGTTGGTTTCGTCTAATGTTGTTTAATCTTCTTTCCCTTTTGGTAGTCCATTGGTGCTCAGTTCTTGATAACTTTCCCTGATTTGGGGCTCGATCAGGGAAGTTCAGGGCATTATGGCCCTAGAGAGAGAGACGAAAACCAACCCGTGTAAAGAGCTAAGAGAGTCCATAACACTTACCAAGCGCATCTAAGATGTCATCAAGGCGAGGTAAACAGAATGATTTTTTCACGGTGACCCCGTTGAGTTTACGATGGTAACTACACAACCTTGCATTTCCGTGAGGGTTTGGCACTAATATGCAGGGTGAGATTTGACAATCGACTTGAGAACGGTCCAGGACGGACCGAAACGTCGTCGTCCCTTCACTTTCTAGTGTGTGGTTTGGTCAACATGCAGGGTGAGGCCCAGGGTGAGGCCCAGGGTGAGGCCCCGGGTGAGGTCCAGGGTGAGGCCCAGGGTGAGGCCCAGGGTGAGGCCCCGGGTGAGGTCCAGGGTGAGGCCCAGGGTGAGGCCCAGGGTGAGGCCCAGGGTGAGGTCCTGGGTGAGGCCCAGGGTGAGACCCAGGGTGAGGCCCAAGGTGAGGCCAAGGATGAGGCCCAGGGTGAGGCCCTGGGTGAAGCCCAGGGTGAGGCACAGGGTGAGGCCCAGGGTGAGGCCCAGGGTGAGGCCCTGGGTGAGGCCCACGGTGAGGCCCAGGATAAGGCCGAGGGTGAGGCCCAGGGGGAGGCCAAGGGTGAGGCCCAGGGTGAGATCCAGGGTGAGGCCCAGCGTGAGGCCCAGGGTGAAGTCCAGGGTGAGGCCCAGGGTGAGGCCCAGGGTGAGGCCCAGGATGAGGCCCAGGGTGAGGCCCTGGGTGAGGCCAAGGATGAGGCCCAGGGTGAGGCACAGGGTGAGGCCCAGGGTGAGGCGCAGGATGAGGCCCAGGGTGAGGCCCAGGGTGAGGCGCAGGATGAGGCCCAGGGTGAGACCCAGGGTGAGGCCCAGGGTGAGGCACAGGGTGAGGCCCAGGGTGAGGCCCAGGGTGAGGCGCAGGATGAGGCCCATGGTGAGGCCCAGGCAGACTCACAAGGTTTATCTAATAAGTAGGGTGAGGTCCAGGGTGAGCAAGATTACATGGCATAGTTGAGCAGGATTACATGGCATATTTGAGCAGGATTACTTGACAAAGTTGGGCTGGTTTACATGGCATAGTTGAGCAGGATTACATGGCATATTTGAGCAGGATTACTTGACAAACTTGGGAAGGATTACATGACAAAGTTGTGCAGGTTTACATGGCAAAGTTGGACAGGATTACATGACATTTTTGTGCAGGATTACATGACAAAGTTGGGCAGGTTTACTTGCCATAGTTGTATCGTGTGGCGCCGGTCAAGTCAAGGTAACAATAACTAGCACATTGTTGTTCACTCTGTGATTTTATGAGGACCTGAGAACTTACTTTTGAATGGAAGTACTTACTGTAGTAAGTACTGAGTACAAATAACCTAACTAACCTGGAAGAGGAAAATATGTCTGGACAAAATCTGTAATATGAAATTTTCCAGCTGTGGACCTCACATCAAAATGTTTTATGCTAGTCTGGGATTTCTGATTTTAGCATGGGTAAAAGTTAAAATTTTCTCTAGTTTCGTTCTCAAGTTTAGAAGAAACTGAGTAACATTAAGGGAATCAATTACGATATTTTCAAGTGAATCCTTAAAAGCTTTGAGAAGTCGATGGCACTTAGGACCAGAGAGCATCTTATAAGGAGATGTTCCTGGTATTCCTTCCCAGCGTTATATATTCGTAATGTCTTAGCGCTTTTTGATAGTTTCCTTCCTAGTGATTCCCAACCACTTGGGCTAGACGGTAGAGCGACGGTCTCACTTGATGCAGGTCGGCATTCAATCCTGGACCGTCCTAGTTGTTCGGCACCGTTCCTCCTCCCCGTCCCATTCCAAATTCGCATCCTGACCCTATTCCAAGTACTGTATAGTCGTAATGGCTTGGCGCTTTCTGATAGTTCCCTTCCCTTCCTAGTGACTCACTGGGAGCACTTATAAAAACATTAGCATTAGTAAGTCTAACTGGTCGTCCCGTTCATTACCTGTTTCAATGCAGTATTTCTTAAGCAAAGAATTAAATGTTTGGTGACAGTGTTGTGAAGAACCCCGAGAGGTTGCATGTACCGACTAGACAAGACTGGAGTGATGTGAAACTCTTGGAAATTTGGTTTGAACAAGTCTCTCTTGAAATTGGTTCCACAGCTGCTTTGGATTTCCTTAGAGAAACCATAAGGAGTAAACAACTTTAACAGATATTTGCTAGTTTTGCAGCAATATTTCTTATAGATAAAGCTATTAGAGATTTTGTGGTATGCCACAGTTATGACATAGTGATTGCGATTCTTGGTCTTGGGTTATGGTCCAACATAATAATGAGCTTGGTGAACGGCCCTGACTGGACTGTAATATGCATTAAAGTTGCCTTTATGGTAGGAGCATGAGACATGCCAGCAAGTTAACTTGTAAGATATGAATTTACAAAGTATTTGACATTCCGAGACATTCTTGGCCAAAAGTAGTCTTGAACAATAGAGAATAAGTCTTGTAAATTCCAAAATGTGAATGTGAATTATAGGTTAACTTTAATATGATTTTGCGATGTGCTCTTGGAACAGTATAGACCACTGCTCCTTAGGTCACTTGAGTAGCAAGGGATTTCAACGACGTGAAGACTGAGTCGACCTCGGTCTCCGCAAATGGAGGCACCATCTTGAAACAGTGCGTTGGGTCGACGGCATCATGTTGATACAGAGAGTTGGGTCGACGGCATCATCTTGACACAGAGAGTTGGGTCGACGGCATCATCTTGAAACAGTGCGTTGGGTCGACGGCATCATCTTGATACAGAGAGTTGGGTCGACGGCATCATCTTGACACAGAGAGTTGGGTCGACGGCATCATCTTGATACAGTGCGTTGGGTCGACGGCATCATCTTGATACAGAGAGTTGGGTCGACGGCATCATCTTGACACAGAGAGTTGGGTCGACGGCATCATCTTGATACAGTGCGTTGGGTCGACGGCATCATCTTGATACAGAGAGTTGGGTCGACGGCATCATCTTGATACAGAGAGTTGGGTCGACGGCATCATCTTGACACAGAGAGTTGGGTCGACGGCATCATCTTGACACAGAGAGTTGGGTCGACGGCATCATCTTGATACAGAGAGTTGGGTCGACGGCATCATCTTGACACAGAGAGTTGGGTCGACAGCCTCATCTTGACACAGAGAGTTGGGTCGACGGCATCATCTTGACACAGAGAGTTGGGTCGACAGCCTCATCTTGACACAGAGAGTTGGGTCGAAAACGTACAGGTTGACAGTTTTTACGGTGTTGTCTCTCTTCGTGGTGTGTGGTCTCTAGTGGCAAGTCATGGTCCTTCAAGCTGATCACCATGTATGCTTTCTCGGGCTTAACCTTCACTTCCAAGTTGTCTCGCTGCCGTTCTAGATCCCTTTCTCTTGTTATTTTCCTTGTTCTAGTTCCAACTCTTGTTCATTTTGCTGGATGGCGATGGCAAGTTCTCGTTCTTTTAGTTGAATTCATTCTTGTTTTCTGGGTTGTTCAAGTTCAGCTTTCTCTTGTTCTCTGTTTCGTTCTAGTTCATCTTTCTCTTGTTCCTGTTTCGTTTTAGTTCATATTCGTGTTCTCGCTGTCGCAGGGCAAGCATGTCGTCTTCTCTCATTACTCTTTTTCTGCTTCTGCTTCAATCTTCACAAGTTTGAGCTTCATCTTCATCAATACTTGTGTAGATGTTTCTTGGAGGTAACATTGTTGTTGCTGTTCTTCTGTGATGGTGTAGTTTGCTACTAAATAATCCGGAATATGATTATGCAGCTCAGACTTGGTTACTGCATGTGGTGCTGTAAGGTACAAGAAATAAGTACATGGAGACTTCATATGACATAACTCAGAGTGAACGTTTACAGTAATCAACATAAATAACCAATTTTCATTGTGCCTGGCTATGATGACCCTGCGGCCAGACGTACACCATACACCTAAACCACCTCCACTACCAAGCTCCACGTATCTAATTTTGTAAACATTACCAAATATGCCCAAATTTGGCACCGTAATCATGCCCAAACATGGCAACAAGCAAGGTGGGGGTGCCTCTCGCTCACTCTCTTTGACACAAAGCGACCTAAATGAAACATTAGCAACACAGGAATGGTCGCCAATGTTGGTAAACACAGGACCTGGCGCTTCTCTCCCTCTCTCTCTCAACAGCCGCCTATGACTCAACTCAAAACTCAGGCTGTGGAATTCACTCAATCTGTGCTCCACTGTACCAACTTCAAACCATTGCGGAAAAATAGGATAATTTGGAATCCCAAATCCCAAACCCGAGCTGATGAGGTTTCAGCAAGGTGGCTGCTTCCTGGCTGATAGATCTCACTGCAGCCTTAGCTACGAGGCGTCGGAGGGTGTTGCCAACGGCAATGGGCCTGATACCCCTATCCTTCTTCTTTAGAGCATAGAGTGCTGCTCCATAAAAGACAGGCCTGATGTCCTCAGGGATGCCGCCAGCCAAACACATGTTGGAGAATCTGGTAAGTTCCACTAGAAGGTCCTTTGCAGCATCTCCAAGCACCGGGTTCAGCATTTGTTTGATGTGCTGGGGTCTTAGGCCTGTAAAGCCCCCTGCTGAACCTGTTGGGAAAGACATGGCTGCTTTGTAAACCTCAGGTTCTCGGACAGTCAAGGGTTCTATGCCAGCATTGTTCTCCTGGGGATCCCTGCTGCTGTCTGAGGCTCTGGGTGGGTGTTTGTCTTGAAGAGCCTCTGCTGTCGTGGCGTTCCTGGGGGCAATAGTGTCATCGCTGGTCATGATTCTGATGGCACCTGTGGTATTGTCCTCTTCTATTTTCCTGGTGATCTGTGCTCTCATTTTGTGGTTCTCAGATGAGTTATTGTTGGTGGTCCTGCGGCTGGTGTTCTTGGCACGAGGGGGGAGGCGGACCAGGTTGTCTGCTCTGGGGAATTCATTAAGTGCACTGATTACAGTAGTTGCTAATGACTTGTCTCTCCTGGGCGGTAATGCTAGGCATGCATTCCCAAATAGAAGGAGATTGTGCCACGATCCAGAGGTTCTGGGAGCATTGTTGACCTTTGTCAGCAGACTGGTGAGTTTGGCTGCTGCTTGATGACGGGCAGCCTTGGGGATGTGGGGCAAGGTCCTGGTGGACGTCGCTTTGACTGCTTCAAGCAGCTTATCTGCTGAAATGAAGTTGAGGGAGGTATTGTTCCTCGCTCCTGCAGCAGGTTGTCCATCGTCACTGCCCCGGGGCAGGCGCCTTGATCCTAGACAACCACCTGAATTGACAGTATGATAGCGGACAGTTCCATTTGAATTGAGACGATACCGTCTGTCACACACTTGACAGTTTCCTCTTGGGTAGTCATCTTCTTGGCTGGAAAGAGGCTGTGTGTCAGGTGCGACATGTGCCATGCCTAGATGTGATGACGCCTGGCTGCCTACTGAGTACACCCTCTCCTTCCCAGGTGGAGAGTAACACGGCAAGCATTACCCTCCTGGGGGAGTTGGGCATGGCCTGGGCACCGTGTGTGGGTAGGCTGTGTGTTGATGGGCGGCTGGCTGGGTCGGGCGCAGGTAGCAGGGTGGGGGAAGATGGCGGGCGGGGGTGGTGGAGGGGAGGCACGCGAGGGAGGCCACCGTCACACTTGTTACACACTATCAACACTCGGGGAAATCACTAGTGCACATTGTTTTTAACACTACACTTACCGATTTGCTTATGAACGCACTAACTTTCCACTAACATCACTGTAGGCAGCTCGAGAGCCTCCCTCATCACTCCCCCCTCCCCCCGCCCCCCGGGGGCTGGTTGGTGGCGGCACTGAGACGGCGGCGACCCTCACCTCACCCATACACTGTACCTGCCTCGCCATACACAAAGCTCAGACAACGCCCCTTTCTACGTTCATAGTGTGGGAATGAAGGAGATACGGTTCTTCTTGTCACCCCCGGGGCCTTCAGCAGGTATTCATACCTACACAGGTCAAGTCTTGGCTGGCTCAGGCAATATATATATATATATATATATATATATATATATATATATATATATATATATATATATATATATATATATATATATATATATATATATA
This sequence comes from Procambarus clarkii, assembly GCF_040958095.1. Classification (NCBI taxonomy): domain Eukaryota; kingdom Metazoa; phylum Arthropoda; class Malacostraca; order Decapoda; family Cambaridae; genus Procambarus; species Procambarus clarkii. The sequence continues at coordinate 41,757,932 of NC_091180.1, read as the reverse complement.
TATATATATATATGTGTGTATATATATGTATATATATGTATATATAGATATATAATATAGATATATATATATATATATATATATTATATACATATTTAAAAAATCTGTCATATATGTAAATTAAATAATAAATATTTAATTATATATATATATATATATATATATATATATATATATATATATATATACATATATGCGAACAAGCCTGAATACAAGCCTGAACAAGTTATATACATATATATATATATTATTAAATATGACCGAAAAAGTAAGATTAATAATTCTAACACGAATTTTCTCAATCTTTCGTACATTACGCTTCACTGTTGGAGGTAAATCAAAAATCACTTCTCCAAAATTCATTTTTATTTCTAGTCTGACGCGACACGGGCGCGTTTCGTAAAACTTATTACATTTTCAAAGACTTCACAAATACACAACTGATTAGAACTTACGTATCTCTGATTTTATATCTACATTTGAGTGAGGTGGGAGGGGTGATGTGGCATTAACACAAGACAGAATAGGGGATATTAATAGGGTATTAAAAGTATCAACACAAGACAGAACAGAAACAATGGGTATTGAATAGAAGTGTTTGTAGAAAGCCTATTGGTCCATATTTCTTGATGCTTCTATATTGGAGCGGAGTCTTGAGGTGGGTAGAATATAGTTGTGCAATAATTGGCTGTTGATTGCTGGTGTTGACTTCTTGATGTGTAGTGCCTCGCAAACGTCAAGCCGCCTGCTATTGCTGTATCTATCGATGATTTCTGTGTTGTATACTAGGATTTCTCTGGCGATGGTTTGGTTATGGGAAGAGATTATATGTTCCTTAATGGAGCCCTGTTGCTTATGCATCGTTAAACGCCTAGAAAGAGACCAAACCTCTGACCAAACTAAGTTCCAAAGGGTAACGAAGGACACTACAGCCGAATTAAAAGCAAAGGTCAACAAACTGATCGAAACTGTGAACGCCAAGAAATCCGGACTCCACCTGCCAAAGATCATTGGGGAATATAAACCTGGATATGCGTATGGAAATGTCAAGACGCACAAGCCTGGAAACCCACTTCGGCCAATCATTAGCCAGATACCCACACCCACGTACAGACTGGCGAAGCGACTCAACGGCCCGCTGACTCCTTATGTTCCTTGCGCCTTCAGCCTGAAGTCTCCAAAGGAATTTGTGGACTTACTGCAGGGCACACGGGCCACAGGTATAAGAGCCTCGTTGGACGTAGAATCGCTGTTTACCAACGTACCTGTGGACGAGACAATCGGAATGATAGCCGACAGAGTGTATCGTGATCCAGCCTGTACTCCTCTTGACATGCCAGAAAGTATTCTGAGGAAACTACTCCAAGCTTGTACTAAAGAGGCACCCTTCTTGAGCCCGGATGGGCACATGTATAAGCAAGTAGATGGGGTCGCCATGGGTTCTCCCCTAGGTGTCCTGTTTGCAAACTTCTACATGGGTACCATCGAGCAAAAAGTCTTAGTCGACATGAACTTGAAACCGGCCATATACTGCAGGTATGTTGACGACATTTTTACACAGGTACCTGATGTCAGACATCTGCAGGAGCTGAAGGAGGCATTTGAGCAGAGTTCCGTGCTGCGTTTCACTTACGAGACGGAAAAGGATGGGAAGCTGCCTTTTCTAGATGTAACAGTCATGGAAAAGGGCGGAGGTTTCCACACTGCAGTCTACACTAAGGAAACAAACATAGGAATGTGCCTAAATGCCAACAGCGACTGCCCTGACAGGTACAAGAGGAGTGTTGTTAACGCATACGTCGACCGTGCTCTCAGCCACAGCTCAGAATGGAAGCAAGTCGACGAAGAACTCTGTAGAGTAAGGCAGGTCCTAGTCAATAACGGCTTCTCCAATGGTTTCATCGAAGACATCATAAGAAGGAAAGTGAAAAGCCATGTAACCTCTGAAGAGACAACTAACACAACACCTATACCCCCTATTAGACTATTTTACAGGAACTTCTTTTCCACAGCTCATAAAACGGAGGAAAGGGTCCTGAAGGATATTGTTAATAGAAACGTTATCCCTACAGACAAAAATCAGAGGATACAACTGACGATTTACTATAAAACCAGAAAAACGGCCAGCCTACTCATGAGAAACTCTCCAGACACAAAACAGAACGCTTTAAAAGAGACTAACGTCGTCTATGCCTTCAAATGCCCACTTGGGGACTGTAAGCTCCAAAAAACCCAGTATATAGGCAAGACAACAACATCTCTTTCTAGGCGTTTAACGATGCATAAGCAACAGGGCTCCATTAAGGAACATATAATCTCTTCCCATAACCAAACCATCGCCAGAGAAATCCTAGTAAACAACACAGAAATCATCGATAGATACAGCGATAGCAGGCAGGCTTGACGTTTGCGAGGCACTACACATCAAGAAGTCAACACCAGCAATCAACAGCCAATTATTGCACAACTATATTCTACCCACCTCAAGACTCCGCTCCAATATAGAAGCATCAAGAAATATGGACCAATAGGCTTTCTACAAACACTTCTATTCAATACCCATTGTTTCTGTTCTGTCTTGTGTTGATACTTTTAATACCCTATTAATATCCCCTATTCTGTCTTGTGTTAATGCCACATCACCCCTCCCACCTCACTCAAATGTAGATATAAAATCAGAGATACGTAAGTTCTAATCAGTTGTGTATTTGTGAAGTCTTTGAAAATGTAATAAGTTTTACGAAACGCGCCCGTGTCGCGTCAGACTAGAAATAAAAATGAATTTTGGAGAAGTGATTTTTGATTTACCTCCAACAGTGAAGCGTAATGTACGAAAGATTGAGAAAATTTGTGTTAGAATTATATATATATATATATATATATATATATATATATATATATATATATATATATATATATATATATATATATATTGTATATATATATACAATATATATATATACAATACATATATATACAATATATATATACAATATATATATAAATATATATACAATATATATTGTATATATATATATATATATATATATATATATATATACAATATATATATATATATATATATGTCGTACCTAGTAGCCAGAACTCACTTTTCAGCCTACAATGCAAGGCCCGATTTGCCTAATAAGCCAAGTTTTCCTGAATTAATATATTTCCTCTAATTTTTTTCTTATGAAATGATAAAGCAACCCATTTCATTATGTAAGAGGTCAATTTTTTTTATTGGAGTTAAAATTAACGTAGATATATGACTGAACCTAACCAACCCTACCTAACCTAACCTAACCTATCTTTATAGGTTAGGTTAGGTTAGGTAGCCGAAAAAGTTAGGTTAGGTTAGGTTAGGTAGGTTAGGTAGTCGAAAAGCAATTAATTCATGAAAACTTGGCTTATTAGGCAAATCGGGCCTTGCATAGTAGGCTCAGAAGTGAGTTCTGGCTACTAGGTACGACATATATATATATATATATGTCGTACCTAGTAGCCAGAACTCACTTCTCAGCCTACTATTCAATGCCCGATTTGCCTAATAAGCCAAGTTTTCCTGAATTAATATATTTACTATAATTTTTTTCTTATGAAATGATAAAGCAACCCTTTTCTCTATGTATGAGGTCAATTTTTTTTTATTGGAGTTAAAATTAACGTAGATATATGACCTGAACCTAACCAACCCTACCTAACCTAACCTAACCTATATTTATAGGTAAGGTTAGGTTAGGTAGCCAAAAAAAGCTAGGTTAGGTTAGGTTAGGTAGGTTAGGTAGACGAAAAACAATTAATTCATGAAAACTTGGCTTATTAGGCAAATCGGGCCTTGAATAGTAGGCTGAGAAGTGCGTTCTGGCTATTAGGTACGACATATATATATACAATATATATATATATATATATATGTCGTACCTAGTAGCCAGAACTCACTTTTTGGCCTACTATTCAAGGCCCGATTTGCCTAATAAGCCAAGTTTTCCTGAATTAATATATTTGTTCTAGTATTTTTCTTATGAAATGATAAAGCTACCCATTTCATTATGTATGAGATCAATTTTTTTTTATTGGAGTTAAAATTAACGTAGATATATGACCGAACCTAACCAACCCTACCTAACCTAACCTAACCTATCTTTATAAGTTAGGTTTGGTTAGGTAGCCGAAAAAGTTAGGTTAGGTTAGGTTAGGTAGGTTAGGTAGTCGAAAAACAATTAATTCATGAAAACTTGGCTTATTAGGCAAATCGGGCCTTGCATAGTAGGCTGACAAGTGCGTTCTGGCTACTAGGTACGACATATATATATATATATATATATATATATATATATATATATATATATACAATATATATATATATATATATATATATGTCGTACCTAGTAGCCAGAACGCACTTCTCGGCCTACTATGCAAGGCCCGATTTGCCTAATAAGCCAAGTTTTCATGAATTAATATATTTTCTCTAATTTTTTTCTTATGAAATGATAAAGCTACCCATTTGATTATGTATGAGGTAAATTTTTTTTATTGGAGTTAAAATTAACGTAGATATATGACCGAACCTAACCAACCCTACCTAACCTAACCTAACCTATCTTTATAGGTAAGGTTAGGTTAGGTAGCCGAAAAAGTTAGGTCAGGTTAGGTTAGATAGGTTAGGTAGTCGAAAACCAATTAATTCATGAAAACTTGGCTTATTAGGCAAATTGGGCCTTGAATAGTAGGCCGAGAAGTGCGTTCTGGCTACTAGGTACGACATATATATATATATATATATATATATATATATATATATATATTTTATATATATATATATATATATATATATATATATATATATATATATATATATATATATATATATATATATATATATATATATATATAGAATCCAGAATCCAGATCCAGATCCAGATATATATATATATATATATATATATATATATATATATATATATATATATATATATATATATATATATATATATATATATATATATAGATATATATATATATATATATATATATATATATATATATATATATATATATATATTATATATATATATATATATATATATATATATATATATATATATATATATATATATATATATATATAGAGATCCAGAATCCCTTCGTGTAGCAGTGGCCCTCCGCCTTGGTGCCCCAATTCACACTGAATACAAGTGTATTTGCAACAGGGTGGAAGCAGACCAATACGGACTGCATGGGTTGCATTGCGGAAGCACAAAGGGCTGGCATGCAAGACACAACGAGGTCAATGACATCATCAAGAGAAGCCTCGTCTCAGCTGGGTGCCCAGTGGAGAGAGAACCTCGCATCCTAGGGGTCCAAAACCCGGATTTCCCAGCACTTCGCCCTGATGGCATCACCATATACTCATGGAAGGAGGGTAGACAGTTGGTGTGGGACTACACATGTGTATCCACCCTGGCTGACACCTATGTACACTTCGGAGCTGATCAAGCAGGTGGGGCGGCCAACCACAGGGAAACAGCAAAATCACTCAAGTACAGGCGACTGGAAGGTCAATACCTCTTTGTTCCCATAGCGTCTGAGACGCATGGCCCCTGGGGCAAGAGTGCCTTGGGATTTCTCAAGGAATTGGGGTCCAAGCTCATTGACGTCACCAGAGACCCAAGGGCTTCCAGTTTTTTTATTTCAGCGTCTCAGTGTGGCGATCCAGAGGGGAAATGCTTGCTGCGTCCTCGGTTCCTGTCCAGAAGCGGAGGAGCTTCAAGAGATCCATAACCTTTAGGCATTGGTCTTGTATGTTTTGTAACCTTTAAATACACAATAAAGGAAAAAAAAAAAAAGGGAAGGGGGTGGTAGGAGAAAAGCACACAGAAACTGTATTGGAGGGGACCCACATTCCCTCCAATGCGTTATGTGTGGTTTCCTCCGAGGCTATGGGTCCCCCTTCTTCCAGCCAGAGGTGGTACTCCCTTCCCTATATATATATATATATATATATATATATATATATATATATATATATATATATATATATATATATATATATATATATATATGTATATAAAAAGGGTACCACCTCTGGTGCCAATGTGGGGACCCATAGCCTCGGAGAAGAAAATAAAAAGTATTCAGAGGAGACCTTGTGGTTTCTCACTGAACACTAATATTATCTTCTCCTACCACCCCCATTCTTTTGTATGTACACATATATATTTACTTTATTTGAACTTTGTTACAAAAAAGAAGTTACATATGGGTTACAAAGATGGTTATCATAGGTTGTCGAGTTCCTCCAGCTCCTCAGATGGCGGGCAGGAACCCTGGATGCAGTGCGCATTTCCCCTCTGTATCGCCACACTGAGGCGCTGGAAAAGAAAGCTTGCAGCTCTTGGGTCCCTTGTCGTTTCAATGATATATATATATATATATATATATATATATATATATATATATATATATATATATATATATAAATATATATATATATATATATATATATATATAAATATATATATATAAATATATATATATATATATATATATATATATATATATATATATATATATGTCGTACCTAATAGCCAGAACGCACTTCTCTGCCTAATATGCAAGGCCCGATTTGCCTAATAAGCCAAGTTTTCATGAATTAATTGTTTTTCGACTACCTAACCTACCTAACCTAACCTAACCTAACTTTTTCGGCTACCTAACCAAACCTAACCTATATAGATAGGTTAGGTTAGGTTAGGTAGGGTTGGTTAGGTTCGGTCATATATCTACGTTAATTTTAACTCCAATAACAAAAAATTGACCTCATACATAATGAAATGGGTAGCTTTATCATTTCATAAGAATAAAATTAGAAAAAATATATTAATTCAGGAAAACTTGGCTTATTAGGCAAATCGGGCCATGCATAGTAGGCCAAAAAGTGAGTTCTGGCTACTAGGTACGACATATATATATATATATATATATATATATATATATATATTTATATATATATATTTATATATATATATATATATATATATATATATATATATATTTATATATATATATATATATATATATATATATATATATATATATATATATATATATATATATATATATATATATATATATATATATGTCGTACCTAGTAGCCTGAACGCACTTCTCAGCCTACTATGCAAGGCCCGATTTGCCTAATAAGCCAAGTTTTCATGAATTAATTGTTTTTCGACTACCTAACCTACCTAGCCTAACCTAACCTAACTTTTTCGGCTACCTAACCAAACCTAACCTATAAAGATGGGTTAGGTTAGGTTAGGTAGGGTTGGTTAGGTTCGGTCATATATCTACGTTAATTTTAACTCCAATAAAAAAAAATTGACCTCATACATAATGAAATGGGTAGCTTTATCATTTCATAAGAAAAAAATTAGAAAAAATATATTAATTCAGGAAAACTTGGCTTATTAGGCAAATCGGGCCTTGAATAGTAGGCCAAAAAGTGAGTTCTGGCTACTAGGTACGACATATATATATATATATATATATATATGTCGTACCTAGTAGCCAGAACGCACTTCTCAGCCTACTATGCAAGGCCCGATTTGCCTAATAAGCCAAGTTTTCCTGAATTAATATATTTTCTCTAATTTTTTTCTTATAAAATGATAAAGCTACCCTATTTCATTATGTATGAGGTCAATTTTTTTTTATTGGAGTTAAAGTTAACGTAGATATATGACCGAACCTAACCAACCCTACCTAACCTAACCTAACCTATCTTTATATGCTTAGGTTAGGTTAGGTAGCAGAAAAAGTTAGGTTAGGTTAGGTTAGGTAGGTTAGGTAAGTCGAAAAAGCAATTAATTCATGAAAACTTGGCTTATTAGGCAAATCGGGCCTAGCATAGTAGGCTGAGAAGTGCGTTCTGGCTACTAGGTACGACATATATATATATATATATATATATATATATATATATATATATATATATATATATGTGTGTGTGTGTGTGTGTGTGTGTGTATTCGTTGTATTGTATTGCTGAAATACATTGTTCACATGAAATGCATGTGAAATATTGTTGAAAACATCTTGATGACTTATTAAACCAAAATTATTTATTAGTCAGAAGAAAGACAAAAACGCGATCTACATGTTAAACCTCTACCAGACAAATATTTTAAGTAAAACCGAAGATATTTGTAGTTTTATACAAGGGGCAGTTTTCATTGCTCGTCGTTCTCAAAATAAATGAAATAAAAACCGCAGCATTCATTTCAGAACCATGCCTATTTCACACAGATTCCTTAATAAACGCAAGAGTTTTATATGTCACAAGAAAGATATAAATATAAGCTTCATTCTAAATACCTTACCATGGGCATATTTAAATTTAAAGCGAAGATACGTGTACTTTTATAATAGCCGAGCTTTGACCCCGGACAGATTGATCAACCGAGCAACTCTCTCTCAGAACAATGTTTATTTCACGTGAATTCGTTAATAAACATATATGTTTTATATGTCTCAAGAAAAGCAGACATATAAGCTTCACTTTAAGAACTTTACCATAGGCATATTTAAAGTTCAAATGAAGATACATGTATTTTAAAAATTATGGAGTTTCCACCCCGTACGGACTGAACGACAGAGCAACTCTCTCTCAGATCAATGCTTATTTCACGTAAATTCGTTAATAAACACAAATGTTTTATATGTCTTAAGCAAGATAGAAATAAGAGCTTCATTTTAAATACATTACAATATACATATTTATAGCTCAAGTGAAGATACATATGTTTTTATAGTAGCGCTCAGTAGCTTGTCGGGCATGGAGTGCAGACGCCTACGCACTTGCCGATATATTGTATAATTAACAAAGATACGCTAATAAAGCCTAAAATCTTATATGCCTACAGAAAGACCGAGATATGAACATTATTATGATTGCATGCAATGAAATATATCATGTTCGAGAACAAAGAAATATCATTTTTAAATTAAGTTTCGACTCTTGCTCGGGACGAGAGAGATGGGGGCGACTCTCGCCCCATCTATTGGAGATTCTGTCCACTAAAGACCCAAAGCTACTCAAACCCTCCTAGCAATGAATATAATTAATGAAGTAATATGGTATATTTACTCACTATAATGTGGGTGCTGAATGCAGAACATGAGAAAACATATATTTACTCCAAACTAATATAATTTCATTATGAAATAAGTAAATAAGTAGCATCAAAGGAAGTCGACGATCCAAGCGTCAATGTTGTGGAGCGACTTATCCAAGATATATCGTTGTTTGGAAAGTGTTTGTTGGCATATCCAGTTGTCGCACTTCTCTGCACAAATTATCACAAATTTAAATTATAATGTTAACAAGTGGAATACGTATTTTTAATAAAATCTAACATAACTAGCCAGAAAACATTTAACATTTATTAAAAAATATATGTTTGGAAGTTAAATCTACTTCATAGGACAATAGTTTTGTTATATATACTCGTTATTCGTTGACATGCGTTCGCTACTACCATGTACTGTACTTATGTAAAATCTCCCATGTCTCTTCGCTCATCTCACCGAACCATACAGGCTCTGTGATATATTGTTTAATTAATTGAGATTCACAAATAAAGCTTATAATTATATATGTTATCAAAAAGGCAGAGATTAGTTTAGTTCATTTATTATGCACCCCATACCCATCCTATGAGCGATAGTGGAGTGTTACAGAGGCACATAATGGGCTCAGGGACTGAACCCCACAATTCATATAGCCAAGCAAGTTATAATCTTGATAAGCTAGTTACAAAAGTCAATGCACATTGTCACATTAACAATGGGCTCGACCGACCACAAGTACAGTTTATAATTTAAGCAACTGACATATATGGAGGGCTAGTGTCACAATTGATATGTTTATCCTACACATAACCCCCTCTCCCCTATCCAATGGGCAGCGGTGGATAGGTTACAATCAAGTCGTTTTTTGAGTTTTATTCAGAGATTAGATCTTATTGGGTGAGGAAAGATATTCATATTTTAAAGAAGGCTTCTTGGCTGATGCTCTCCATTGATGGAAAATATACAACCTTTTGAAAATCAATGTTAGTTTGATCTAGATATTGTAATTAACGAAAGTATTTATGTCATCAAAAAGATAAAAAGATAGGCTACATTTAAAATCCTTTGTCATAAATATAACTGAAGTGAAAGCGAAGATATATGCCTTTTGATAGTTACTTGATGGCTAGCTCTGAGAGTGTGAAGCCCTGTACACCAGCCAATAAATTGTATAATTAGTTTCCATATATTTTAATTAATCTTAAAAATCTATATGTCAGAAGAAAGAAAGATGTAACTGTTAATGTGACAACATTTAAAAATATATATCTCTTAAGTTAAATAAATAATACCACCTTATCGCCGGTGTCCGGACACATGAAAACTAGCTAGGCACCAGTATCCAGCCAGGCGGGGATCACAGGCTGCACAATACTGATAAATTATGTAATGCACTACTTGTGGTCGATCTCGAACCCATTTATGATGTAACTAGCTCATCAAGATTGTAACTTGCTTAGCTAAATGAATTGTGGGGTTCGGTCCATTAATTTTCTTTCTTTATTATGCACCCCATAATACACATCCCGTGGGCGGTGGTGTAAAGGATTACAGAGGCACATAATCAGTTCAGGAACTGAACCCTCTAGTTCGTTTAGCTAAGCAAATAACAATCTTTTGACGCTAGTTACAAAATTATTAATGTACACATACTTATGCATACATGTACATATTCATACGTATACATATATACATACACATACATATTTAATCACCCACACAAATACACACATCAGTAGTCTTTTGTGTCACAAGTGATTCAACAAGAGGCTCACAACAGTCACTATACAAGGCACTTTACATCTATGAGGAGTCCCACAGTTACTAGTCTTGCTCCACACCCACCCAACTGGGCGGCAGCTTTACACTCATGTGCTCCACACCCACCCAACTGGGCGGCAGCTTTACAGTCATGTGTTCCACACCCACCCAATTGGGCGGCAGCTTTACAGTCATGTGCTCCATACCCACCCAACTGGGCGGCAGCTTTACAGTCATGTGCTGCACACTTACCCAACTGGGCGGCAGCTGTACAGTCATGTGCATGCATTACCTACAGTAAGCAAATTTTGGATACTTTGCTAAGATTTCGGTCAGCACATCATTATGAATGAAGTACTTACACATTTCATGGACACTATTGATGTTGTTATCTTTAAATTCCGCGATTTTTTCACATTCCATTATATAATGACGCAAAGTATGCGAATAGTTCTGCTGACAGAGTTTACATTTAGTCAAATCTACATCATCAGATGTTACAAATTCCCAGAGGTACTTGTAGCCGAGCCTAAACCTAGCAGTGGTAACATCTAGAAGTCTGCTAACATTATTGGATGACCCATAGACGTGCGATTCATCAAAGTTTATACAATATTGTGAAATTGAGAGTCAGTGTAGTAACATAAATTGGTAAATCATAAATATTGTAAGTTAAGAATCTGATGCATGTGTGTGTGTTGAGGGGGGGGGGGGGTTATACCCTTGGTAAGCGAGAGTGGAAAGTAACCTTAGACGTTCTGTGGTCAATGTGGGGGGGAGGGAGGGGGGGAGAGTCAAATCCACCCTCCAACATCTGGACATAGTACCAGCAACCTCCACAACACTCCATCAGCCTCCAGCTGATGCTTGTAGATGCCTCATCTAACCTCACCTATGTCACACATTAACCTACAGTTCCTGTGATATTTAAACTCCTCATCACAGTGGCGTCTCACCAATCTAAACTGTATTCGATTTTGTCCCGAAATAGCTATATGCTGACTGGACGTGTATGTATGTATGTATATAATGTATATAATGTATATAATGTATGTATGTATGTATGTATGTATGTATGTATGTATGTATGTATATATGTGTGTATGTACTCACCTATTTGTGCTTGCGGGGGTTGAGCTTTGGCTCTTTGGTCCCGCCTCTCAACTGTCAATCAACTGGTGTAAGTGTATGAGTGTGTATGTATGTATGTATGTATGTATGTATGTATGTATGTATGTATGCATGTATGCATGTATGTATGCATGTATGCATGTATGTATTGTGACGGTAACGCGTTGGTGTTCGGCTGTTCAAAGCTAGGGGTATGGCCTCGTCACATAGTATTAAAAAAAAATAGAAAATCTGGAACTTCGTCTGTGGTAAAGTAAGGAGAAGACACACAAAACAAGTAAATTTTAACAATGGAATTTTAATTACGTTAGATAAACAAAACATGAATAAAATGGACATACAAATTAGTATAATAAAATCAATCAATCAAAATAATAAGAATAATTAAATGACACAATGAAAAGTTACGTTAAGACAAGTGAGCAAAATAACAAGAAGTGCAATATACAAAAAATGGGTGCAGGAATATTGGCTTTAAGCTATCACCTCTCTCAGTACACGTAAGCCAAAGCTTTAGTCTACCAGGAAGAAGTGTTAATCGTATGAAAGCACTGAATATTCTGAGGACTGAGGTCGTGGCGGCCCCAGACATCAAGTAGTATGGGGGGGTGGAGTGCAGTTGCAGCCAGACCGGCGGCCAATCAGCGAGGAGCCGGCAGCAAGACAGGTAGTTTGGCAGTTTGAGGCTGAGCAGGTGTTCCTGGCTGCATACGTTTTGCGCTCTGGCAAACCTTGCTGGTGTTGTTGTCGTTGTTGGACATTTCTTCCATAGTAGTTTTATATAGATGTATCGACGTATTTTTGGAGGGAAGAGCAGGCTCAATCTCTTGAAGGAGATTATCGTCACAGTATGGATGGATGGATGTATGTATGTACGCATGCATGTATGTATGGATGTATGTAAGGATGTATGTATGTATGTATGTATGCATGTATGTATGTATGTATGTATGTACGCATGTATGTATGTATGTATGTATGTATGTATGTATGTATGTATGTATGTATGTATGTATGTATGTATGTATGTATGTATGTATGTATGTGTATGTATGTATGTGTGTATGTATGTATTCCCAATCACGTTAAAGACTCCCCCTCTATTATCCAATTAAAGAGAAAAACAACTATGTACTAAATAATCAACTCCTTGTAACTTTAATTATGCTGACCGTCCTATCTGTATTCAGACTGAGCCTACCATCATTATAGGTGATTATAACGCTAGGCATAGGAATATTGGTAATTCGCAGTTAAATAATCGTAACGGCAACCAACTGGTGTCACTATTAGGTAGTCACGATGATGCACAGGTTGTGGGTGACCTTGAACCGACGAATATCTATGGAGGTATTCTTGATCTATGTCTCGGTGTCAACGTCTCCCACACCGTGTGCGCCTCGTCAATAGTGCCAGATATGGCGTCTGATCATCTGGCCATATTAGCCACTGTAAGCATTGGCAGCTCTATCCTCCCCGGTGGAATGTTCAAGCGGAAGAGGCTGGCTGTGCCCATCGATCAACGAGACAATCTTGTTGTTCATGTGTCAGATTGGTGCAGTTCATCTGAGCCTTCATTGAGCCATCTGAGCACTTTTAAACTTAGTAACTAGAAGGTCCAGCGAACACATCATTAGCTATGTGGATGATATACTGATCCACACCAATGGGTATACCAACACCCAAAATGTTCTGAACTCTGTATTGTACACATGTCAGGAACTATGCTTAGTCATCTCAGTAGAGAAAACAAAGATCCTGAACCGACACCCACCCAGACGGAGTGGGGCCGTTCGCAAAATGCAGTTGGATGATGGCTCTCTGCTCGACTATGTTACCAGATACAAATACCTTGGTCTTGAGGTTCTACTGTATCGCAATGTTTTAGCCAGACTGGGTCACCAATGTAGAGAGAGGCTCCGTGCTTTCAAGGCTGTGGCAGGCTGTGGCAGGCAAACACAACTGTACCGTACAGTGTTATATATTTATTTCAGTTTGAAAAATTTTTAACATTAAAGGATAAATTCTTTAATTGGTTGAAATTGGTTTTAACATTCGAAATCTAATTTGTTGATGTTAAATAATATAAGGTTCAAATTTATTAAGAAACATACTTTAAAAACTATTTCTATTTGATACCAACAGTATTACGTTAAGAGAAGCGTCTCGCCTTGCTAACCCAAGTATAAAATATATAAAGAAACAGTGCAACTGTACTGGTATCTGGAGTACAAATATATGTCCCTATTTAAAGAAAAATAAACTGTACCAATCACTGCCACTCCTCACACCAATGTAACAATAAGGAGAGTGATAACAGTGCTTCACATTCGACAATGTTAAATTATTTAACAGATGACGAGATAATGAACATTGGAACAAATGTACAGCTCTCTGACCTTCATATAAAATCTGCATGTGACCTCATGAAACTGTGCCAAGCGTAGAAGGCCTTCATGACCCAGCGTTGTAGCGGGACCTCTCCTGGCCAGTTACAATTGGTAAATTTATTCAAATTATCCAAGTTGATGGTTGTCACTGGGTCACCAACCATCAACGTTTCCAACATTGGAGTAACTGGACAAATTAACATATACGACACCAGGCATAAATTACCATCCAAATCTACTGCAGTTATCTTGTGTGCTCTTGCTAATTGCCAGGATGATAAGCTGATATGCAATATAATGAATGTCAGCAGACACAGGGACTCAAGTATGAGTGGGGTATATGCTGTGGCGTTTGCTGCATCACTTGCAAGTGGTGTAGATCCGGTGAACCTCGTATGATGTGCAGAATGAGACAACATCTTCAAGAGAACTTTAAAGGAAAGTGTCTCATCTCATTCCCTGCAGCTCAGACACTGAGAAGAAAACGAATTATCTGGTCATGCTCGATGGAAGTGTACTGCATTTGCAGAAAGCCAAATGATTTGAAGCTGATGGTATGCTGTGACCGTTGCAATATTTGGAACCATGGATCATGTGTAGGTGTTACAGAATGTAATGATGATTCGTGGATTTGTTTCTTGTGCGCTAGCAAATTGTGAATTATAATTTAAAATAATTAATTGATACATTATTATTACTATTATTATTATTATTATTATTATTATTATTATTATTATTATTATTATTATTATTATTATTATTATTATTATTATTATTATATATCCTTACCAAATGCTTTGCTGAATCAAATAATGTTATTACTTTCAATGTGTTACAATAGCATAATTAAGTGCTGCAAGTGTCAGGTCTTTTATATAGTCGGTATTTGTTATATTCTGTACTCTTTTTCTGTTATTTAAATTTCAAATAGAAATAGTTTTTAAAGTATGTATCTTAATAAATTTGAACCTTATATTATTTAACATCAACAAATTAGATTTCGAATATTATAACCAAATTCAACCAATTAAAGGATTTATCCTTTAATGTTAAAAATTGTTCAAACTGAAATAAATATATAACACTGTACGGTACAGTTGTGTTTAATTATATTTTGCAATTCCTTTGGTAAAAGTATTTGTGCACCAAGTACTACTAGGTCATTATGAGATATGCTGAATATTGTCAATATACCATCTGAATACGCTTCACTTTGCGTTAATCATTGAACGTCCTAATGATTAAGGTCCCCAAAAGGACTTAATCAGACCTCAGTGGATATTTTTACTCTTCCTCTCTCTTTCTCTCTGAGCATTCCCTTATGTGTTGTATGTGGGTGCTGAAGTTCAGTCTCTTGTCTATGTATAGGTGAAGGAGCTTTCCATAATTGTTATTGATAATGTTTACTTGTAATACTGTGTATAAACATCCAGTCCAGTGTTCTTACCCTCGACCGGGGCGAGGGTTAGCCGCGGCCGTATGGTCTGAAACCCACAAATATTTACAATGGGGGGGGGGGGGGGTGGATAACATTTCCTCTTCAAGCACGCACACACAAATGAACTATGTTACTTAACTGGAAGCACTCGTACAACATAATTTACACGATTTCTCAGGATTATTATACTTCTTACCAGTATATATATACAGTATAGTACCTAGGAGGTTCTATGAATTTTGTGGCTAGCTCCTCAAGATTGTAACTTGCTTAGATAAATAAATTGTGTGTTCAGTCCCTGAACCCATTATGTGATAAATTAACTAAACTAAAAACTATAGTATAGCGACGAAACCTGAACTGCATAATGTAAATAGGGATTAACCAGAAAAGATATAGGTGAAGAATAACACCAGGTAACTGTAAAGCTGCCGCCCAGTTGGGTAAGAGTGCAGCGCATGATTGAAAAGCTGCCGCCCAGTTGGGTGGGTATGGAGCACATGACTGTAAAGCTGCCGCCCAGTTGGGTGGGTGTGGAGCACATGACTGTAAAGCTGCCGCCCAGTTGGGTGGGTGTGGAGCAAGACTAGTAACTGTGCGACTCCTCATAGATGTAAAGTGCCTTGTATAGTGACTGTTGTGAGCCTCTTGTTGAATCACTTGTGACACAAAAGACTACTGATGTGTGTATTTGTGTGGGTGATTAAATATGTATGTGTATGTATATATGTATACATATGAATATGTACATGTATGCATAAGTATGTGTACATTAATAATTTTGTAACTAGCGTCAAAAGATTGTTATTTGCTTAGCTAAACGAACTAGAGGGTTCAGTTCCTGAACTGATTATGTGCCTCTGTAATCCTTTACACCACCGCCCACGGGATGTGTATTATGGGGTGCATAATAAAGAAAGAAAATTAATGGACCGAACCCCACAATTCATTTAGCTGAGCAAGTTACAATCTTGATGAGCTAGTTACAAAATTCACTATAAGTCGTCACATCATAAATGGGTTCGAGATGGACCACAAGTAGTGCATTACATAATTTATCAGTATTGTGCAGCCTGTTATCCCCGCCTGGCTGGATACTGATACCTAGCTAGTTTTCATGTGTCCGGACACCGGCGATAAGGTGGTATTATTTATTTAACTTAAGAGATATATATATTTTTAAATGTTGTCACATTAACGGCTACATCTTCCTTTCTTCTGACATATAGGTTTTTAAGATTAATTAAAATATATGGAAACTAATTATACAATTTATTGGCTGGTGTACAGGGCTTCACACTCTCAGAGCTAGCCATCAAGTAACTATCATAAGGCATATATCTTCGCTTTCACTTCAGTTATATTTATGACAAAGGATTTTAAATGTAGCCTATCTTTCTATCTTTCTGATGACATAAATACTTTCGTTAATTACAATATCTAGATCAAACTAACATTGATTTTCAAAAGGTTGTATATTTTCCATCAATGGAGAGTATCAGCCAAGAAGCCTTCTTTAAAATATGAATATCTTTCCTCACCCAATAAGATCTAATCTCTGAATAAAACGCAAAAAACGACTTGATTGTAACCTATCCACCGCTGCCCATTGGATAGGGGAGAGGGGGTTATGTGTAGGATAAACATATCAATTGTGACACTAGCCCTCCATATATGTCAGTTGCTTAAATTATAAACTGTACTTGTGGTCGGTCTCGAGCCCATTGTTGATGTGACAATGTGCATTGACTTTTGTAACTAGCTTATCAAGATTATAACTTGCTTGGCTATATGAATTGTGAGGCTCAGTCCCTGAGCCCATTATGTGCTTCTGTAACACTCCACTATCGCTCATATGATGGGTATGGGGTGCATAATATATGAACTAAACTAAGCTCTGCGTTTTTGATAACATATACAATTATAAGCTTTATTTGTGAATCTCAATTAATTAAACAATATATCACAGAGCCTGTATGGTTCGGTGAGATGAGCGAAGAGACATGGGAGATTTTACATAAGTACTGTACATGGTAGTTTAAGTAGCGAACGCATGTCAACGAATAACGAGTATATATAACAAAACTATTGTCCTATGAAGTCGATTTAACTTCCAAACATATATTTTTTAAAAAATGTTAAATGTTTTCTGGCTAGTTATGTTATTTGTGATAATCTGTGCAGAGAAGTGCGACAACTGGATATGCCAACAAACACTTTCCAAACAACGATATATCTTGGATAAGTCGCTCCACAACATTGACGCTTGGACTGTCGACTTCCTTTGATGCTACTTATTTACTTATTTTATAATGAAATTATATTAGTTTGGAGTAAATATATGTTTTCTCATGTTCTGTATTCAGCACCCACATTATAGTGAGTAAATATTCCATATTCCTTCATTACTTAAATAATGCTAGGAGGGTTTGAATAGCTTTGGGTCTATAGTGGACAGAATCTCCAATTTCGGGCGAGAGTCGCCCCCATCTCTCTCGCCCGAGTAGGAGTCGAAACTTAATTAAAAATTTATATATCTTTGTTCTCGAACATGATATATTTCATTTGGTGCAATCATAATAATGTTCATATCTCGGTCTTTCTGGAGGCATATAAGATTTTAGGCTTTATTAGCGTATCTTTGTTAATTATACAATATATCGGCAAGTGCGTAGGCGTCTGCACTCCATGCCCGACAAGCTACTGAGCGCTACTATAAAAACATATGTATCTTCACTTGAGCTATAAATATGTATATTGTAATGTATTTAAAATGAAGCTCTAATTTCTATCTTGCTTAACACATCTATGGATCATCCAATAAAATCAGCAGACTTCTAGATGTTACTACTGCTCGGCTTAGACTCGGTTAGAAGTATCTCTGAGAATTCTCATTATCTGCTGATGTAGACCTGACCAAATGTAAACTGTGTCAACAAAATTATTCGTACACCCTCCGTCACTATGTGATGGAGTGCGAAAAGATACGTGAATTTAGACACAATTCTATAACCAATGTTCCCGCGATGTGTCAATATTTCATTCAAAATGATCTGCTACCAGAAATTTTAGCCAAATATCCCCAGTTTGCTAACTGTAGATAACAACTAAGTGATTGTAACCTATCCACCACTGCCCACTGGATGGGGGGCGGTGTGCAGGACAAACATATAAATTTTGACACTAGCTCTCCACATATGTCAGTTGCTTAATTTAGAACTTGTACTTGAGGTCGATCTCGAACCCATTGTTGATGTGATGACTTATATTGAATTTTGTAACTTGCTTAGCTAAATGAATTGTGGGATTCAGTCCCTTAGCCCATTATGTGCCTCTGTAACCCTTTCCACTACCGCCCACAAGATGGGTATGGGGTGCATAATAAATGAACTAAACTAACTAACTTAAGACATATAAAACATATATGTTTATTAACGAATTCACGTGAAATAAACATTGTTCTGAGAGAGAGTTGCTCGGTTGATCAATCTGTCCGGGGTCAAAGCTCGGCTATTATAAAAGTACACGTATCTTCGCTTTAAATTTAAATATGCCCATGGTAAGGTATTTAGAATGAAGCTTATATTTATATCTTTCTTGTGACATATAAAACTCTTACGTTTATTAAGGAATCTGTGTGAAATAGGCATGGTTCTGAAATGAATGCTGCGGTTTTCATTTCATTCCTTTTGAGCTCGACGAGCAATGAAAACTGCCCCTTGTATAAAACTACAAATATCTTCGGTTTTACTTAAAATATTTGTCTGGTAGAGGTTTAACATATAGATCGCGTTTTTGTCTTTCTTCTGACTAATAAATAATTTTGGTTTAATAAGTCATCAAGATGTTTTAAACAATATTTCACATGTATTTCATGTGAACAATGTATTTCAACAATACAATACAACAAATACACACATTGGTACATTATTGCTAAGGCATTATACTATATACATATATATATATATATATATATATATATATATATATATATATATATATATATATATATATATATGTATATATATATATATATATATATATATATATATATATATATATATATATATATGTCGTACCTAATAGCCAGAACGCACTTCTCAGCCTACTATTCAAGGCCCGATTTGCCTAATAAGCCAAGTTTTCATGAATTAATGTTTTTTCGTCTACCTAACCTACCTAACCTAACCTAACCTAGCTTTTTTGGGCTACCTAACCTAACCTTACCTATAAATATAGGTTAGGTTAGGTTAGGTAGGGTTGGTTAGGTTCGGTCATATATCTACGTTAATTTTAACTCCAATAAAAAAAATTGACCTCATACATAGAGAAAAGGGTTGCTTTATCATTTCATAAGAAAAAAATTATAGTAAATATATTAATTCAGGAAAACTAGGCTTATTATGCAAATCGGGCCTTGAATAGTAGGCTGAGAAGTGAGTTCTGGCTACTAGGTACGACATATATATATATATATATATATATATATATATATATATATATATATATATATATATATATATATATATATATATATATATATGTCGTACCTAATAGCCAGAACGCACTTCTCAGCCTACTATTCAAGGCCCGATTTGCCTAATAAGCCAAGTTTTCATGAATTAATGTTTTTTCGTCTACCTAACCTACCTAACCTAACCTAACCT
The DNA here is from genome assembly GCF_040958095.1 of Procambarus clarkii. NCBI lineage: Eukaryota > Metazoa > Arthropoda > Malacostraca > Decapoda > Cambaridae > Procambarus > Procambarus clarkii. Next base: position 41,737,407 of record NC_091180.1, on the reverse strand, counting down.
AGCTTTTTGGGCTACCTAACCTAACCTTACCTATAAATATAGGTTAGGTTAGGTTAGGTAGGGTTGGTTAGGTTCGGTCATATATCTACGTTAATTTTAACTCCAAAAAAAAATTAACCTCATACATACTGAAATGGGTAGCTTTATCATTTCATAAGAAAAAAAATAGAGAAAATATATTAATTCAGGAAAACTTGGCTTATTAGGCAAATCGGGCCTTGCATAGTAGGCTGAGAAGCGCGTTCTGGCTACTAGGTACGACATATATATATATATATATATATATATATATATATATATATGTCGTACCTAGTAGCCAGAACGCACTTCTCAGCCTACTATGCAAGGCCCGATTTGCCTAATAAGCCAAGTTTTCATGAATTAATTGTTTTTCGACTACCTAACCTATCTAACCTAACCTAACCTAACTTTTTCGGCTACCTAACCAAACCTAACCTATAAAGATAGGTTAGGTTAGGTTAGGTAGGGTTGGTTAGGTTCGGTCATATATCTACGTTAATTTTAACTCCAATAAAAAAAAATTGACCTCATACATAATGAAATGGGTTGATTTATCATTTCATAAGAAAAAAATTAGAGAAAATATATTAATTCAGGAAAACTTGGCTTATTAGGCAAATCGGGCCTTGAATAGTAGGCTGAGAAGTGAGTTCTGGCTACTAGGTACGACATATATATATATATATATATATATATATATATATATATATATATGTCGTACCTAGTAGCCAGAACTCACTTCTCAGCCTACTATGCAAGGCCCGATTTGCCTAATAAGCCTAGTTTTCATGAATTAATGTTTTTTCGACTACCTAACCTACCTAACCTAACCTAACCTAACGTTTTCGGCTACCTAACCTAACCTAACCTATAAAGATAGGTTAGGTTAGGTTAGGTAGTGTTGGTTAGGTTCGGTCATATATCTACGTTAATTTTAACTCCAATAAAAAAAAATTGACCTCATACATAATGAAATGGCTAGATTTATCATTTCATAAGAAAAAAATTAGAGAAAATATATTAATTCAGTAAAACTTGGCTTATTAGGAAAATCGGGCCTTGCATAGTAGGCTGAGAAGTGAGTTCTGGCTACTAGGTACGACATATATATATATATATATATATATATATATATATACATATATATATATATATATATATATATATATATATATATATATATATATATATATATATATATATATACATATATATATATATATATATATATATATATATATATATATATATATATATATATATATATATATATATATATGTATATATGTCGTACCTAGTAGCCAGAACTCACTTCTCAGCCTACTATTCAAGGCCCGATTTGCCTAATAAGCCAAGTTTTCCTGAATTATTATATTTACTATAATTTTTTTCTTTTGAAATGATAAAGCTACCCTTTTCACTATGTATGAGGTCAATTTTTTTTTATTGGAGTTAAAATTAACGTAGATATATGACCGAACCTAACCAACCCTACCTAACCTAACCTAACCTATATATATAGGTAAGGTTAGGTTAGGTAGCCAAAAAAAGCTAGGTTAGGTTAGGTTAGGTAGGTTAGGTAGACGAAAAAACATTAATTCATGAAAACTTGGCTTATTAGGCAAATCGGGCCTTGCATAGTAGGTTGAGAAGTGAGTTCTGGCTACTAGGTACGACATATATATATATATATATATATATATATATATATATATATATATATATATATATATATATATATATATATATATGTATATATATATATATATACATATATATATATATATATATATATATATATATATACATATATATATATATATATATATATATATATATATACATATATATATATATATATATATATATATATATATATATATATATATATGTCGTACCTAGTAGCCAGAACTCACTTCTCAGCCTACTATGCAAGGCCCGATTTGCCTAATAAGCCAAGTTTTCCTGAATTAATATATTTTCTCTAATTTTTTTCTTATGAAATGATAAAGCTACCCATTTCATTATGTATGAGGTAAATTTTTTTTTATTGGATTTAAAATTAACGTAGATATACGATCGAACCTAACCAACCCTACCTAACCTAACCTAACCTATCTTTATAGGTAATGTTAGGTTAGGTAGCCAAAAAAAGCTAGGTTAGGTTAGGTTAGGTAGGTTAGGTAGACGAAAAAACATTAATTCATGAAAACTTGGCTTATTAGGCAAATCGGGCCTTGCATAGTAGGCTGAGAAGTGAGTTCTGGCTACTAGGTACGACATATATATATATATATATATATATATATATATATATATATATATATATATATATATATATATATATATATATATATATATATATATATATATATATATATATATATATATATATATGTCGTACCTAGTAGCCAGAACGCACTTTTCAGCCTACTATGCAAGGCCCGATTTGCCTAATAAGCAGAGTTTTCATGAATTAATTGTTTTTCGGCAACCTAACCTACCTAACCTAACCTAACCTAACTTTTTCGGCTACCTAACCTAACCTAACCTATAAAGATAGGTTAGGTTAGGTTAGGTAGGGTTGGTTAGGTTCGGTCATATATCTACGTTAATTTTAACTCCAATAAAAAAAATTGACCTCATACATAATGAAATGGGTAGCTTTATCATTTCATAAGAAAAAAATTAGAGAAAATATATTAATTCAGGAAAACTTGCCTTATTAGGCAAATTGGGCCATTCATAGTAGGCCGAGAAGTGCGTTCTGGCTACTAGGTACGACATATATATATATATATATATATATATATATATATATATATATATATTAGTATATTTTGGTAGCAGTCTTTCCTGTAGACATACTTTATTAAATATGACCGAAAAAGTAAGATTAATAATTCTAACACGAATTTTCTCAATCTTTCGTACATTATGCTTCACTGTTGGAGGTAAATAAAAAATCACTTCTCCAAAATTCATTTTTATTTCTAGTCTGACGCGACACGGGCGCGTTTCGTAAAACTTATTACATTTTCAAAGACTTCACAAATACACAACTGATTAGAACTTGCATTTCCCTGATTTTATATCTACTTTTGAGTGAGGTGGGAAGGGTGATGTGGCATTACATTTGAGTGAGGTGGGAAGGATGATGTGGCATTAGAGGATATTAATAGGGTATTAAAAGTATCAACACAAGACAGAACACGAAACAATGGATATTGAATAGAAGTGTTTGTAGAAAGCCTATTGGTCCATATTTCTTGATGCTTCTATATTGGAGCGGAGTCTTGAGGTGGGTAGAATATAGTTGTGCAATAATTGGCTGTTGATTGCTGGTGTTGACTTCTTGATGTGTAGTGCCTCGCAAACGTCAAGCCGCCTGCTATCGCTGTATCTATCGATGATTTCTGTGTTGTTTACTAGGATTTCTCTGGCGATGGTTTGGTTATGGGAAGAGATTATATGTTCCTTAATGGAGCCCTGTTGTTTATGCATCGTTAAACGCCTAGAAAGAGATGTTGTTGTCTTGCCTATATACTGGGTTTTTTGGAGCTTACAGTCCCCAAGTGGGCATTTGAAGGCATAGACGACGTTAGTCTCTTTTAAAGCCTCTAATGCCACATCATCCTTCCCACCTCACTCAAATGTAATGCCACATCACCCTTCCCACCTCACTCAAAAGTAGATATAAAATCAGGGAAATGCAAGTTCTAATCAGTTGTGTATTTGTGAAGTCTTTGAAAATGTAATAAGTTTTACGAAACGCGCCCGTGTCGCGTCAGACTAGAAATAAAAATGAATTTTGGAGAAGTGATTTTTGATTTACCTCCAACAGTGAAGCATAATGTACGAAAGATTGAGAAAATTCGTGTTAGAATTATTAATCTTACTTTTTCGGTCATATTTAATAAAGTATGTCTACAGGAAAGACTGCTACCAAAATATACTAATGTTAAAGTGCACGACCCAGCAGCAAGGAATCAAGCCTTCACGATAAAATATCGCCAGGATCTGATTCGTGATCAGATATACAAGGCGGAGAATGAAATCAAAGACAAAAAAACGCAACTACTTCATGCTACAAACGAGTGGAGAAATAGCAACATCGACCATAGTATCCGTACCCGCATTGAACAACACCTCGACATCCTCACAGACCAACATCACCTCAGCACTGAAACAAGGATTATCAAGAAACTAACAACATTATATGGAGGACCTATGGCAATTCCACGACCAAGAGATGGCTTCCTGAACCTTGCAGGAATTAACCTCACTGAGGACCAAGTCACTCTCCTAAATCTGGGCATAAACTGTCATGTTATGTCCAGACCGAGTGAAATGGCCCGGAAAGTGGAGTTGGAAATTCTGTTGGACGACATATTCGACCTCGAGACACAAAAGAAGGTCACTACCAAAGATACCTTACAAGCAGAACTTATTGCAGAAGGAGGAAAGAATCGAGGCAACTACAGAAGCACCATACTGTCCCCCGAGCTTAGAGCGGCAGCTAAAAGCCTTCGCGAGAACAAGGAGATAGTTGTCAGGAGAGGTGACAAGTCGCCAATATATGTCATTCTTAAAAAAGACGAATATCTGGCGAAAATGAACATCATACTCTCTGACCAAACTAAGTTCCAAAGGGTAACGAAGGACACTACAGCCGAATTAAAAGCAAAGGTCAACAAACTGATCGAAACTGTGAACGCCAAGAAATCCGGACTCCACCTGCCAAAGATCATTGGGGAATATAAACCTGGATATGCGTATGGAAATGTCAAGACGCACAAGCCTGGAAACCCACTTCGGCCAATCATTAGCCAGATACCCACACCCACGTACAGATTGGCAAAGCGACTCAACGGCCTGCTGACTCCTTATGTTCCTTGCGCCTTCAGCCTGAAGTCTCCAAAGGAATTTGTGGACTTACTGCGGGGCGCACGGGCCACAGGGATAAGAGCCTCGTTGGACGTAGAATCGCTGTTTACCAACGTACCTGTGGACGAGACAATCGGAATGATAGCCGACAGAGTGTATCGTGATCCAGCCTGTACTCCTCTTGACATGCCAGAAAGTATTCTGAGGAAACTACTCCAAGCTTGTACTAAAGAGGCACCCTTCTTGAGCCCGGATGGGCATATGTATAAGCAAGTAGATGGGGTCGCTATGGGTTCTCCCCTAGGTGTCCTGTTTGCAAACTTCTACATGGGTACCATCGAGCAAAAAGTCTTAGTCGACATGAACTTGAAACCGGCCATATACTGCAGGTATGTTGACGACATTTTTACACAGGTACCTGATGTCAGATATCTGCAGGAGCTGAAGGAGGCATTTGAGCAGAGTTCCGTGCTGCGTTTCACTTACGAGACGGAAAAGGATGGGAAGCTGCCTTTTCTAGATGTAACAGTCATGGAAAAGGGCGGAGGTTTCCACACTGCAGTCTACACAAAGGAAACAAACATAGGAATGTGCCTAAATGCCAACAGCGACTGCCCTGACAGGTACAAGAGGAGTGTTGTTAACGCATACGTCGACCGTGCTCTCAGCCACAGCTCAGAATGGAAGCAAGTCGACGAAGAACTCTGTAGGGTAAGGCAGGTTCTAGTCAATAACGGCTTCTCCAATGGTTTCATCGAAGACATCATAAGAAGGAAAGTGAAAAGCCATGCAACCTCTGAAGAGACAACTAACACAACACCTATACCCCCTATTAGACTATTTTACAGGAACTTCTTTTCCACAGCTCATAAAACAGAGGAAAGGGTCCTGAAAGATATTGTTAATAGAAACGTTATCCCTACAGACAAAAATCAGAGGATACAACTGACGATTTACTATAAAACCAGAAAAACGGCCAGCCTACTCATGAGAAACTCTCCAGACACGAAACAGAACGCTTTAAAAGAGACTAACGTCGTCTATGCCTTCAAATGCCCACTTGGGGACTGTAAGCTCCAAAAAACCCAGTATATAGGCAAGACAACAACATCTCTTTCTAGGCGTTTAACGATGCATAAACAACAGGGCTCCATTAAGGAACATATAATCTCTTCCCATAACCAAACCATCGCCAGAGAAATCCTAGTAAACAACACAGAAATCATCGATAGATACAGCGATAGCAGGCGGCTTGACGTTTGCGAGGCACTACACATCAAGAAGTCAACACCAGCAATCAACAGCCAATTATTGCACAACTATATTCTACCCACCTCAAGACTCCGCTCCAATATAGAAGCATCAAGAAATATGGACCAATAGGCTTTCTACAAACACTTCTATTCAATATCCATTGTTTCGTGTTCTGTCTTGTGTTGATACTTTTAATACCCTATTAATATCCTCTAATGCCACATCATCCTTCCCACCTCACTCAAATGTAATGCCACATCACCCTTCCCACCTCACTCAAAAGTAGATATAAAATCAGGGAAATGCAAGTTCTAATCAGTTGTGTATTTGTGAAGTCTTTGAAAATGTAATAAGTTTTACGAAACGCGCCCGTGTCGCGTCAGACTAGAAATAAAAATGAATTTTGGAGAAGTGATTTTTGATTTACCTCCAACAGTGAAGCATAATGTACGAAAGATTGAGAAAATTCGTGTTAGAATTATTAATCTTACTTTTTCGGTCATATTTAATAAAATATATATATATATATATATATATATATATATATATATATATATATATATATATATATATATATATATATATATATATATATATATATATATATATATATATATATATATATATATATATATATATATATATATATATATATATATATATATATATATATATATATATATATATATATATAAGCCTATACTTGCATAAACCACAAGTGAAGATAAACAATCTTTGGACAACACCCACCAGTGGGACTCGAACCCAGAAAGCACAACTACCTTCCAATAGCTGGCATAACTAGTATGCTTTAACCCACTACGCCATCAGACCTTACAAAAGAAGTAGATAGTTCGAGATATATATATCTCAAACATCTCTACCTCCCGAAGGCACCAGATGAGTGAGGGGTCAGTCTGCAATTTTCGTCAAGCCACTGTCAATGTGAGAGAACTCGTGTCCAGCTTATAAGCCTATACTTGCATAAACCACAAGTGAAGATAAACAATCTTTGGACAACACCCACCAGTGGGACTCGAACCCAGAAAGCACAACTACCTTCCAGTAGCTGGCATAACTAGTATGCTTTAACCCACTACGCCATCAGACCTTACAAAAGAAGTAGATAGTTCGAGATATATATATCTCAAACATCTCTACCTCCCGAAGGCACCAGATGAGTGAGGGGTCAGTCTGCAATTTTCGTCAAGCCACTGTCAATGTGAGAGAACTCGTGTCCAGCTTATAAGCCTATACTTGCATAAACCACAAGTGAAGATAAACAATCTTTGGACAACACCCACCAGTGGGACTCGAACCCAGAAAGCACAACTACCTTCCAGTAGCTGGCATAACTAGTATGCTTTAACCCACTACGCCATCAGACCTTACAAAAGAAGTAGATAGTTCGAGATATATATATCTCAAACATCTCTACCTCCCGAAGGCACCAGATGAGTGAGGGGTCAGTCTGCAATTTTCGTCAAGCCACTGTCAATGTGAGAGAACTCGTGTCCAGCTTATAAGCCTATACTTGCATAAACCACAAGTGAAGATAAACAATCTTTGGACAACACCCACCAGTGGGACTCGAACCCAGAAAGCACAACTACCTTCCAGTAGCTGGCATAACTAGTATGCTTTAACCCACTACGCCATCAGACCTTACAAAAGAAGTAGATAGTTCGAGATATATATATCTCAAACATCTCTACCTCCCGAAGGCACCAGATGAGTGAGGGGTCAGTCTGCAATTTTCGTCAAGCCACTGTCAATGTGAGAGAACTCGTGTCCAGCTTATAAGCCTATACTTGCATAAACCACAAGTGAAGATAAACAATCTTTGGACAACACCCACCAGTGGGACTCGAACCCAGAAAGCACAACTACCTTCCAGTAGCTGGCATAACTAGTATGCTTTAACCCACTACGCCATCAGACCTTACAAAAGAAGTAGATAGTTCGAGATATATATATCTCAAACATCTCTACCTCCCGAAGGCACCAGATGAGTGAGGGGTCAGTCTGCAATTTTCGTCAAGCCACTGTCAATGTGAGAGAACTCGTGTCCAGCTTATAAGCTGGACACGAGTTCTCTCACATTGACAGTGGCTTGACGAAAATTGCAGACTGACCCCTCACTCATCTGGTGCCTTCGGGAGGTAGAGATGTTTGAGATATATATATCTCGAACTATCTACTTCTTTTGTAAGGTCTGATGGCGTAGTGGGTTAAAGCATACTAGTTATGCCAGCTACTGGAAGGTAGTTGTGCTTTCTGGGTTCGAGTCCCACTGGTGGGTGTTGTCCAAAGATTGTTTATCTTCACTTGTGGTTTATGCAAGTATAGGCTTATAAGCTGGACACGAGTTCTCTCACATTGACAGTGGCTTGACGAAAATTGCAGACTGACCCCTCACTCATCTGGTGCCTTCGGGAGGTAGAGATGTTTGAGATATATATATCTCGAACTATCTACTTCTTTTGTAAGGTCTGATGGCGTAGTGGGTTAAAGCATACTAGTTATGACAGCTACTGGAAGGTAGTTGTGCTTTCTGGGTTCGAGTCCCACTGGTGGGTGTTGTCCAAAGATTATATATATATATATATATATATATATATATATATATATATATATATATATATTTATATATTTATATATATATATATATATATATATATATATATATATATTTATATATATATATATATATATATATATATATATATATATATATATATATATATATATATATATATATATATAAATTGTTGCAAATCGAGCAACAAATATTTTACATTGAACAACAAATGAGATTGGAAATGCAGTATTGCCACCTCTGCTATACAGAAAAAAATAGACCCCAGACACCCTGTGGGTAGTAATGGACCCCCATACCGACACTATGAGGGGTAGTGGACCCCATAATAACACTATGGGCGGTAGTGGACACTATACAAACACTATGGGCGGTAGTTGACTTCATAGTGACCCTGTGGGCATAGTGGACCCCCTGCCGACCCTGTGGGCGGCAGTGGACCCCTACCGACCCTGTGGGCGGCAGTGGACCTTTACCGACCCTGTGGACGCCCTACCTACCCTGTGGGCGGTAGTGGCCCCATACCGACCCTGTGGGTGGCAGTGGACTCCATACCGACCCTGTGGGTGGCAGTGGACACCATACCGACCCAGTGGGCGGTAGTGAACCCCCTACCGACCCTGTGGGAGGCAGTTGACTCCCTACCAACCTTGTGGGCGGTAGTGGACCCTATATACTAATCCTGTGGGCGATATTGGACCCTATACTCATCCTGTGGTAGGCAATGGACGTCATACACGTCCAGTGGGTGTTATTGAACCCCATACTTATTCTGTGGGTGGTTGGAGCCCCATACCCATCCTGTGGGTGATAGTGGACGCCATACTCATCCTGTGGGTGGTATTGGACCCCATACCCACCCTGTGGGTGGTTGTGAGCCCCATACCCATCCTGTCGGTGGTAGTGGACGCCATACACATCCAGTGGATGGTATTGGACCCCATACCCTTGCTGTGGGTGGAAGTGATCCCCAAGTTTGCAGTAGTTTACCCCATAAACATTCCAACATAACATCGTTTTCTGTTAGCGTTCCTACAAAACATTCTTTAAAGATATTTAAAGCGCAAACTATGGTATATAATATTGATTGGTGAAGCACTGTTATTCTATGTAATAATTTATAGTGCTTATTATAATTTACTAAGAACAACTAATATTTCTCAAAACAAAACTACGAGCCTTCAATAGGATGTAGCTGATCTGTCATATTCTAAGAGCATGGACAATAGTAGGTAAATTTCACAACCCATGTGGGACCTGAAAACTACAATTTTCCTTATAATTGAACCAATCACGACTTTTCTGCTATCTACGTTGATGGACGGTTACTGTGAGACGTAAATTGGTACGTGAGGAAGAGTTTGGGCCTTGGTAAAAAAGGTAACTGGAAATATATCACATATGTACTAAATCACATTCAACATATTGACTTTAAGCATTAAGTCATATATGTGCTGTCTTGTGTGAGAACGGGTTGCTAGGAGATATGGCTTGAGAGGGGGAGCGATGAATGACATATGCACATTCCAAGCACCTTATGTCAGATCTGGTGGCGGCTTTTTTGGAACCTTGGCCGGCTTGGCTCGACGGGCCATATCATTTTTCATGAAAGCTGTAACACCGAGTGCTATCGATTTTGGGAAAAATGTTCTTGGTGATTTAACCAGTGGTAAACGCGATGTAAAGAGTGCTCTGAGAACTCACGGTATTGGTGCTCTTAAGACTGTGGGGAAGAAATTGGTAACAGGGGGGGAAATTTAAAGACTCTCTTGGAGAATAAAGAAAAATGTAAACGAGGTCTTGGGTATAAAAATGACGTATTTTCACTATAGTAAGCAGTCATACGTCACCTTTCGGAGGGGATCATGGCGGAGGCTAGTGGAGCAGGGGTGAAAATACCATTAGAATATTATAGCTCCAGTATTATTGACCAATTTCCTAGAAGTAACAGAATACGTAATGTGGAAAGTTCAATTGCCTCTGCAGCAAATAGACATTCTACCTGTCAACCTCCCCATCAATCAACGTTTGCGGGATAATTACTCAGAATTCCGGATCCCTGGTACCTAGGGCGCCTTCTTAGATCTAGCTAATATTGTTATAGATTTTAAGGTATCTTTAACGAAAGATGACGATACCTCAAAATTGGAAGAGGATTACTATGTGGAATTTGTGAATGGGTTGTCAAATACCATGTTTAAAGGTGTTCAGGGGTTTTTAGGAGAGCAGGTAATTGAAACAAATTCTAATTTTAATTATTGGTCGTTAATTAAATTAATTACCTCCCTGCCTCCATCAAAAATATCTTCCTTGGGGAGAATTAGGGCCTTTCGTAGGGACTGGAGTGATGATGATGGTATAATCACTAACAAATTTACAAATAAATATTTTACTGGAGCAACCACCAAGGATAAAACAATTATGGCTGATTTAAAAGGTAAAGGTTTGTCAATGTGTTTTCCCCTAGTATTGGATGTAACAACTCTAGACCAATACATATTAGATAATATAGATGTGCATCTAAGATTGGAGCTCTCCCCCCACGCTTGGGTACTAAATACAAGCGTGGTCGATGGCTCTAAGTATCGCTTGCATATGGATTATGCTAAGTTATGGGTAACGCGGGTGTTCCCCTACCCAAGTGCCTACCTAGCCTAAACAGCTCACTGTTAGCATCCCCTGACCCCATAAGCTATACTTTCAATAGAACCATTTCTAAAACATATGTCTGAGCGGGGAATCAAACTAGCCTCTTAATTGATCAGCCTTGGGTGCAAGTAATTCCACACAAGTTATATATGATAATGGTCCCAATGAATTATTATGCCGGTCTTCACCAAGGTAATGGGTTATATTTTGAAAATGCAAAGCTGAAAAATATTGCTATGTATTTGAACAATAATGCAATTTAACGAATTGGCGGTGATTTTGACAACCATTATTCCTGTCTTTATTACGAAACATTGAAGACATTAGGGTTAGAGCGTGATTCACTACTAGGCTATGACACTTTTAATAAAGGGAGATCAATATTCGCCTTTACCTTAAGCACCACTCAAACGAAGGATTCCTTCCCTGTGGAGAAATCTGGCAACTTGTGTATGGAGCTTGAATTTGGTAGCGGTGTTACATATAACAGACTGGTTTTACTGTTTGTAGAAACGATCGGTGTACTATCCAGCGACGGACAGAGAACTGTTCTATGTGACGTGCGAGCTTAAAATCATAATGAATTGTTATGATATAAATATTAATTTAAAAAATAATCTAGGGGATCGATTACTCTACCTAGGTTGTTATAATGCAGACGAGATAGAACATTTAAATATCTCATCAAGGAAACCTATCGTCTTCATAACTAATATTTTACCATCACACAGCAGATTAACTATGGGCCATTGGGTAGCTATTTATGTTGATAAAGTTAAACGTCGAATGTTTTTTTCGATAGTTATGCAATGTCGGCAGTTACTGAAGGCCATTATTTTAAAGCATTTATTAAAACTAACAAAATAACATAGGTGTTTGAAATGTGCTACAGACTCCAGAGTGATTTTACTCTTGCTTGCGGGCTTTATTGCGCCATGTTTGTCTACAGAATAAGCCACCTGGGGTTGCCTTCAACAGTACATTACTTACATAACGTATTTTCCAGCGTTACTTTAAAATTAAACGGTAAACGAGCCCTTGCTTATGCGAGACGATATTTTCCTATGAAACATCATTGAGTTAAGACATTTTGTAGAGGTGTAGGGGTTGGTTCTTATAGGTGATGTAGAGAATATTTTTGTTAGCTAGGCAACCTACCTAACACGGGGAGGGGATTACCCCCTATAAGAACCCCTCTCACCCCACAACCTCCCCAGAAGACCGTCAACCACCTCCTCCTCCTACAAAATGGAAGGTGTCTCTCCAAAAACACCCACAGGGAAGATTGAAGTCCTTGAAGGGCCTGGTTAGTATTACCCTCACTTTCTGGTAAAGATTTATTTTTATTTATTTTTTTCCCCACAATAAAAAGTTTGTATATCCTCTATTTTACCTCCTAATATTTCCTCAGTACAGTTCTTGGGACCTGTCCACATTTGTAGAGTAGTAATTCTATGGGAGGGGGGGGTCTGCCCCAAACAAGATGCTGTTACGTAGTCTAATTGACAAGGCCTGCTGTAGAGGACACAAGGCAGCTCCTGCAGAGGGAAGGAGGTATGTACTAGCTGTTCTTAGAGGAAATAGAATATTTTTTTAATAAAAGATATAATCCTATAAAAACCTTCAATCACTATAAATTATTTCTCCCATCTCTTTCCAGAACACTTCAGATGCAAGGGAGAAGGAAACTCAGCCAAAAGGCAACCACCCAACTCACCTCACACCCCCAAAAGAGGGGGGAGGGGGTCAAGACCTTCCTCCACTCACCACAGACAGGGAGACGTCAGAATTCTACACAGATGAGGATGGGGAGGTGGAGGGGAGTGAGGAATAAGAGTGAGGAATCCATAACTACAATTATTAACTATCATAATTAACTTCTTATACATCATTTGTGATTTTTACCTAATAAAGCATTCATAAATTCTTTGATTTTTTTAACCCCAGGGAGATTTATAATTTAATACTCCTTAAATACTCTTATATAAGGCCCACACGGTCCCACTGGGTGTGGAACTCTCTTACGGTAAAGTCAAGGTCATTAGGTGCGAGGGAGGGTACGGACGACCACCCCTACTGAGAAAACCTGTTTTTACACCTGTCCCATAGAGGAATGTGGGGTGTAACTGGCACTCATCTGTGTGTGTTTATTATACAATTAAATTCATTTTTTTACCTAGACATATCACCATACTTTACTGTATAAAAGAACATGGTCATAGCAGCACATAATAGATACCTATCTTCACAGTTTTTTTGACCACCAACACACCCACCTCTGATGACCTAATATGGAGTGGCTCTATGTGGCACTCTGCTTCTGATTTTTATCTGATCTACATACATAGGTGGCTCTATCTGTCACCAAAATCCCTACTTACGTACATATGTACAACATATATATATGTTGTACAACATAAATATATGTTGTATCTAGTAGCCAGAACGCAGTACTCGGCCTACTATGCAATGCCCTATTTGCATAATAAGCCAAGTTTTCCTGAATTTATAAAAATTTTTATTTTGTTCTTATGACAGTCGTGTCATAGGCAGCGTAGGGGACGAACGTTTGCGGATCCTCCCCTGCGTTTGCACTCGTTATCGGGGGGGGGGGGGGGGTGTAAGTGTACCTCCTGCAGTTACAAAGCCTAATAGCCAATCTGGGACACACATACACACCAGGTGTGTCTGAAACTTGGTTATCACCTGCACTGGGGAATTACAAGTGGCATTTGTAGCTGTGTTGCTTACTTGCGAGGGGAGGTTGTTGATGAGGCCTCAGGCGTCCCCTTCTCACTTGCCTATTGGGCCTAAACAACACGTGTATCAGGTAAACGACAATAGCTCTTGCGCCATGCTACCGCTGAGCCGTGTTTGTCTTGTTCTTCGATCGAAGACGTTAGTGACCTTGAAACATTGCAGTAATAATTTTTTGTTATGGCTACTATGGGTTCTTTGCTGGAGGAACCAAAGTACTAGTATCCAATTCCAAGTCGGAAGTGGCTTTCAAGGAGTAGGCTTGGTAATGCAAGTAAAAAAAAACAAGGGGGGAGTTGAAAAGAATAGGACACTTCATCCTTTATCAATATATTCACTTATTATCACTTTCACCTTTAATGGGAGCCTGTCTGGGAGCCTCACTCAGGTACTAGTACTAGAACATCAATTTGTGGTAAGTGTACTTGGCTTTGATACAGTTGCTTTTCAATATTTTCATTACTTTTAATATTTATATGGTGCTGTGTATTTTGTGCATTCCGAGGGTAACATATTGTGAGTGTTGGATAACTGTGGATTACGTGGTGACTGGAGGCCTCAGTCATTCTCTCAATTGGTCATCCCTCCCTCAGTGTTATTACTCGTGTATTCCACATGTTTTTGTCCCTAGGATATTTCTCAAATTACGGCAGATCATCATTTTGGTACCCTGGTACTTTGATTTGTCTTCAGGCCACGCACCCTATCTTCTGCAATCCGACCAAAGGAGGATACAGAGGGCCATAGTTCCTCTAGCACGGACTACGCTGTTGAGTTGGGACCTCAACAGCAGTTCTCGTCACCAGTTAACACTCGCACCCCTATACGTCGGTCAGAGATGATGATATTTACTCAGATAGGGAATTAGCTTTCTTTTTCAGAGCACAAAGAACGCTAATTCTGTAAGTATCATATAATTAAGTAGGAAACCCCTTGCTTTTCTCCTATAGAGATCCGGCAAGGTATCCCTACGTTCTTGGACTAACCTTTCACTTTTGAAACAATTAAAATTTTCATTTGTTTTAGAAACTATCGGTTTCATTTATTTAGTAGGATTTTCTTGCCCTTATTCTCTTATATTGAGTACCGGGTACAAGATTTCCTGCGATTTTGATTGACTAATCATTTACCATCTAATATTAACGTTAATTGTTAATGATTAAATTTCCACAGGATAGTTACCAGTTGCCACATCATCCTGTTACTGACACTTATAATATCACAGGTATATTCGCTATACATTTATTTGCTATTTCAAAATGTTTCGTCTCTCAGCATTTCGTAGTGATCCAGCAAGTGAAGTAGGGAACTTAATTCATGCCAGGAGGACCGAATTACAAACTCTAGCACATGAGTATCAACTAGATGTTCCCCATGGAGCCAACAAAAATGACTTGAACAATATTATCCTGGATCACCTCTTCGATGAACGAATTATAAACTCTGATGCATCACGAAAACTATCCTATTGCAGGTAGACATGCTCTGGCAGCTATGAAGTTAAAGCTCGAACTAACGAAAATAGAGCGGGAACAACAAAAAGAAGCCCTACAACAACAGAAAGAAGCTGTCCAGATAAAGAAAGAAGAGGCTGCACTGAAGAAAGAAGAACAGGTACGCGAGGCTGCCCTGAAAAAAGAAGAACAGGAACGCGAGGCTGCCCTAAAGAAAGAAAAACAGAAACGAGATGTTGCCATACAACGTGAGCGTGTGAGGGTACAGCTTGAAACAAGAAAACGTGACTTGGAGATACAACGTGAGCACAATAAACAGCAAGCTGAGAGTGTTTTAGAATATCGTCGACAAGAACTCACCTTGAAAACTACACACCACACTCAGAGTCTGGCCCTAGCTTCGGTAGGGGACAGACGTGTTGCATCGGCGCTCCAGCAGTTGGTATTGTTTGCCAGTTTTGGCCGGTTGGGGGCGGGTGTGTCTCTGCTCGCCTGTGCTGACGTGGCGTTACGATGGGGGTCCCTCTACCCCCTGTCGTCCGGGCTCAGTCTGTGGGACTAGAGTTCTCTGTGCGGGCTGGTTACCCGGAGATTGCCCTGGCTTGTGAAATGCTCTCTGTCCCTGTGTTTGCGATTTATGGGGTCGAGTTGGTAACAGCCCGTAGGGCAATTGTGAAGTTCACAGAGGAGGTGGCATATCTCGATTTTCTCCGGCGATACGAGGGGCGGACACTACCCCTGCCGGATGGTGCGGGCACTGTAACCCTCTCGGATAGAAGTGGTGCACTTACTTACATCAGTGTGCATGGGGCTCCCTTGGAGTTTCCAGAGGCTCTGCTACGGCGGTATTTCGGCTGGTTTGGCGCAGTTGTTAGTGTGAGGGTGAACGTGGTGTCTTCTAGTCCTCTTAAGGGTGTGAGGTCCAACATTCGCACCCTGGGCATGAGACTCCAGGCGGATATTCCGTCCTCTGTGCGCCTTATGGGGTACAACGTTCGGGTGTTTTACGCCCGCCAGCCGCGGACGTGTTATCGTTGTGGTCTTTTGGGCCATCAGGCTGCTGACTGTTCTGCGCCTGCTGTTGCACCAGTGAATCTCTTCAGTGAGGAGGATTTTCCGCCCCTTCCTGTGGGGGATGATTCGGTGGGTGTGGACGTCACTTCGGCTGAGGAGGTGCCCTCTGTATCAGCTGTTGCTCCGCCTGTTGCGCCCCCGGTTGTTGCCGCATCTCCTCCGGAGGTTGTGTCCTCGCCTAGTGCTCCGCCTGCTCCGGCTGGTGTCCCTGCACCTCTTCTAACTGCCGTTTGCTCGGACCCCTCGTCTTCCAGTTATTCCTCTGCTGTGTCTGTCCCGGTCCCTGCACCCTCGCCGTCTGTTCCGGCTGTGCTGGGAGCTGGGGTGGATCCGGCATTCCCTCCTGTGCCTGGCCTGGTGCCCCATGTGGTTGAGGAGGCTGCCGTACTGCGGCGTGCGTCGGTTCGCTCGGCTGGTGCTGCGCGAGTCGCTGAGTCTGCCTCCAGGTCTGATGATGTGCGGCCCGAGCCTAAGCGTTCCCGGCGTTCTTCGGCGTGGGCTGAAGTTGGCGACTTCGACAAGTGTCGTCCTTCCGTTGACGGTGGGGTGGCTCCGGATGTGGTGCACACTACGGTGGTGGCAGAGGTACACTTGCCTGAGGATGCCGGTGCCGGCGTTTCGGCTTCCCCTCCTGGTCTGGTGTCCGAGGGTCCTGCTTCAGGTGCGTTGCCTGCGTGGGGTGGCTCCGGTTCTTCGTGGGGAGTGGTTCCCCCTGCTGTGGTTGGTGGTGAGCGGGGTGGCCTGGTGATGGTGTTGAGAAAGAATGCTCGCTCTGAGAGTTCTGTGGCCCCTTCCTCGTTACCCGTTTCCTCGGCAGCGGTCTTGCCGCCTCTTCCGTCTCCAGCCGTCTCTTCTGTGTCTCCTGCGGTATCCATGGAGGTGCTACAGTCTCGTCGTCCGGCCCCTGCTCCTATGTGTGCGACGGCGTGGCAGTCTCGGCGGCCCTCGTCCGCTTCTCCAGTGTCGTCTGCTTCCTCGATGGGCGTGGATGGCGCTCCCCGGCCTCGTTATGCGACTTGCGTCAGTGACCTCGGGCGTTGGCCGATGCCGCCCGATATAGATGTTCCTGAGTTTATGATACCTCCTCGGGAGAGGGGAATCAAAAACCCTACCGACCTTGAAGATTTGGTCTGGGAAGCTTACAAGGCGAAGTATCCCTCCGCTGTTTTCCCGGAGAAGTACATTTCTCACGCTGTTCCTCGCAAATGATTTCTGTGTATTCTGTTTCCTGTTGTGTCCGGTGCGGATGGGGTGTGTGTGTGTGAGTGGGTGGGGTGGGTTTTGTTTCCCGGTTCCTGTGTGCTCTGGTGTATGTTGTAGGTTTTCTTTGTATGGCTGGTGGGTGGGTGTGTGGTTCCTGTGTATTTGTGTGTTCAGTTGTGGATGTCGTATGCGCTTGTGTATGTCATATTGTGTGCCCTTCAGGCTGTTGGCGAGTGCTCTTTGTTCGGTTGTGCCATTTTGTTTTGCCTTCCGTTTGTTATGGCGTGCTTTACCTGTTGTACGTGTTTGTTCTTTCTGTTTTGTTTGGGATGTATTGTGTTTGTACTGTTATGTTCCCTGTTGTGCCTTTGATGTATGTTTTGTTTTATGACGGTTTTGTTTTGTGATGTTATTGTGCTTGCTAGTTTGCCATTGTATTATACTTTGCCATTGTATTATACCTTGTTGTATTATACCTTGTATGCCATTGTATTATACCTTGTTGTATGCTGTATTTTTCTGTGCCTTTCTCGTGTTTGTGGTTTATTGTGACATGCTGTCGGCCCTTCTGGCCGGTGGTCTATTGTTTTCTTTTGTTCTGTTCTGTATTCTGTGTTGTTTTTATTGTATTTAAGTTGCATGCTTTGCATGTAAAAATAAAAATAAAAATAAAAAAAAATCAATTTGTGGTAAGTGTACTTGGCTTTGATACAGTTGCTTCTCAATAATTTCATAATTTTCAATATTTTTATGGTGCTGTGTATTTTTGTGCTTTCAGAGTGTAACACATTATGAGTGTTGGATGACTGTGGATTACGTGGTGTCTGGAGGCCTCAGTCACTCTCTTAATTGGTTGTTCATCCCTCGGTGTTATTACTTGTGTATTCCACCTTATTCTCGTCCCTAGAATATATCTCAATTACGGCACATCATCACTTTGGTACCCTGGTACTTTGGTTTGTCTTCGGGCCACGTACCCTATCTTCTGCAATCCGACCTAAGGAGGATACAGAGGGCCATAGTTCCTCTAGCACGGACTACGCTGTTGAGTTGGGACCTCAACAGCAGTTATCGTCACCAGCTGACACTCGCACCCCTGCGCATCGGTCAGAGATTATGATATTTACTCAGGTAGGATATTGGCTTTGTTTTTCAGAGAACAAAGAACGCTAATTCTGTAAGTATCATTTAGTTAGGTAGGAAACCCCTTGCTTCTGTCCCATAGAGACCCGGCAAGGTATCCCTACGTTTTTGGACTACCCTTTCACTTTTGAAACTATCAAGTTCCATTAATTTTAGGACTATTTTCTTGCCCTTATATTTCTTTTATATTGAGTACCGGGTACAAGATTTCCTGCGTTTTGATTATTTAATAATTTAACATCTAATATTAACGTTAATTGTTTTCACATTAATGATTGAATTTCCACAGGATAGTCACCAGTTGCCACGTCATCCTTTTACTGACATTTATAATATCACAGGTATATTCTCTGTACATTTGTTTGCTATCTCAAAATGTTTCGTCTCTCAGCATTTCGTAGTGATCCAGTCAATGAAGTAGGGAACTTAATTCGTGCCAAGAGGACAAAATTACAAACTCTAGCACTTGAGTACCAACTAGATGTTCCCCATGGAGCCAACAAAAATGAAATTCATAACCTTATCCTGGACCACCTTTTAGATAATGGAATTATAGACTCTGATTCTCACGAAAAGTATTCTATTACAGACCGGCATGCTATGGCAGCTATGAAGTTAAAGCAAGAACTCGCAAAAATCGAACGTGAACAGCAGAAAGAAGCTCTCCAGATAAAGGAACGCGAAACTGCCCTAAAGAAAGAAGAACAGGAACGCGAGGCTGTCCTAAAGAAAAGAACAGGAACGTAAGGCCGCCCTAAAAGAACGCGAGGCGAAAGAAGTTCTTCAGCTCCAGAAAGAACAAGCTGCCCTACAACGTGAGCGTGAGAGGGAACAGCTTGAAGTAAAAGAACGCGATCTAGAGATACAACGTGAACACAACAAGAAGCAAGCCGATAGTGTTCTGGAATACTGTAGAAAAGAACTCGATTTGGAAACTTCACACCACACTCGGCGCCAACAAGCTGCAGCCAGTCTTCCAGTAAGCTTCAATGTCTCTCAGTCAAGTAAGTTAATGCCACCATTCATTGAGACATAGATGTGTTTTTTACTACTTTTGAGGCCCTAGCTAAAAAGCTTAGCTGGCCTGAAGATCAGTGGTCTATACTTCTCAGAGTGCATCTCACATGCAGAGCTGCGGTTACTCTCAGTACCTTAGCGTCTGAGAATGACTTACCAGATCCTAAAGCAAGCCGTTCTAGACGCCTACCTTCTCTCCACCGAAAGCTACAGACGAAGATTCCGTGATTATCTAAAGGCAAGTTCCACCACCTATTCAGAATTTTCCAATACTGAGAAAAGATATTTCATGAAATGGCTGGAAGCAGCCCATGTTTCTACATTTTCAGAGTTCGTCAACATCATTCTAGTCGAGGAGTTCTTTAGACGTGTTCCCACTTCCATCAGTCTATACTTAGCAGACAAAGAGGAAACCGACCTCATCATATGTGCGAAGTCGGCTGACACCTACAGTCTTATACACAGGTTAACAACTGATACATCTTCCAGTAAGAAGTCTTGGTCTGATTATGACGAAGTGAGTACTAATCAAGCAAACTCTCAATTGTATTGTAGGTATTGCAAGCTGTATGGACATACCATAGATAAATGTGGAAAAGCCCAATACAAAGGCTATAGTGAAACTCCTAAACCCAAACCGACTCCTCCTAAGTCCGGTAAGCCTGTGATGAATGTTGGTGTTCCTGTTAATGATCTTTCTCTCTTCAGCAAACACCTATACCCTGGAACTGTCTCTGCCAACAGCACAGATTCAGAGGGATGTTCTAAAGTGAAGATTTTGAGGGATACAGCTGCTCTTCAGTCTATCATTTTGAAATCGGCTGTGCCTAACATCACCTACACCAGGGAGACAGTCCTTATCACTGACCTCACTGCTACCACTCCGTATCCACTCACCAGAGTCCACCTGGATTGTCCTTTCGTACAAGGTGAAGTCCAAGTCGCCATCCGGGAAAAGCCTTTTCCCATGTCAGGGGTACAACTTCTCCTGGGCAATGACTTGGCCGAAGATCTGCAACCTTCCAACTTGATCATCATGAACAAACCCCAGGTATGTGACTCTGTAGTGGAAAACCCCATCTTGAAGTATATTCCAGCAGAGGTCCAAGAAAGTGATGAAGTCTCTCCACCGGTTTTGGTGACATCCCGTGCGCAAGCTGCACGCCCGCAACCAGCTGACTCTATTACAACAGCTGTCCCTCAAGACCATCAGAATCTACCACCGAATCTTACTATGTTGGAGTTCCGTAAGTTACACAGGGAGGATCCTTCATTAACACCATTATTCTTCCAGGCCGAGACTCAATCTGACAGTATTCCTGGGATCTTTATAGAGAATCAGTTGCTCTACCGCAGGTACCGACCCAGTAAACTAACGGAGGATGACGATTGGGCTAATGTCGATCAACTAGTAGTTCCCACCAGCCTACGGCCCGATATTCTACACCGGGCCCACGGAGTGCTTTCTCACTACGGTTTTAATAAAACCAATCACGCCATTAGACAAGACTATTACTGGCCAGGTATGATTAAAGATGTAAAAACTTATGTACAACAGTGTCATGCATGTCCGATGGCAGGAAAACCTAACATCCCGATTACCAAGGCTCCTTTGATTCCTATCCCGGTGCCTTCGGAACCTTTTCACAGACTCATCATAGACTGTGTTGGTCCTTTACCCCGGACCAGCTCTGGCAACGCTTATATACTAACCATCCTGTGTCCAACCACCAGATTTCCCATAGCAGTTCCTGTAAAGAACATTACGGCTGCTACGGTGGTGAAACGCTTGTTGAAGATCTTTACACAATATGGATTTCCTCGGGAGATTCAAAGTGACTGTGGCACCAACTTCACCAGTGATCTCTTCAAGAAGACACTGGAAGAATTCAACATCACTCAGATATTGTCCAGCCCCTATCATCCTGCTTCACAGGGTTCTCTTGAACGTAGTCACCAAACTATAAAATCACCCCTTAAGGGGGCATCTGGTTGGCATCTGGGTCCAAAAATGCAAAAATGAAAATTCGTTCGATTTCAATCAAACTTTTTTGACAAGTTCTATATGAAAAGTGTTTCATCTGGTCCAAGTTTCAGCATCGTAGCATAAATAGGAAGGGAGAAAAAAATATTGAAGTAGTTGTGAAAATTATGCAAAAATGGTCAAAATCGATTATCAATTAAAAGTGTCAACTGAAATCATAGCTACGAGTCTTTGCTATCACAATAGCATATATTAAACAAATATTATAATTAATTTATTTGGAAAAAAATTTAAGAAAAAAAAAATTTTTTTTTTTTTTGTTTCAATATTTTTTTTTTTCATTTTTTTAAGGCGATTTGCATCAAACTTACACACCTGACTGAACGTAAGCCTATCTGTAAGGATGCCAATTTTGGAGAAAATTGGTTGATGTCAACCTCAGCCACAGATTTTAGAACCTTAGACTTTATTCATTTCTGTTTTTTTTTCAATTGACACAAACGTTTACAAAACTGATTCATTTTTTATTCATTTTACATGAAACTTACACAGTATATGTGGAGGGCATGTCTCTACATTGGGGGGCTTTCATTTTTCTCTAAGTTCATTTATTGATTTTATAATAGCAATAAACATGCCATATTTGCAAAAAAATTCGGGGGAACTTTGAACATTTGTATTAGGAAAACTAAAGATGTTTTAGAAATTCTAAAGCCCCAAATCCTTTATTATATGCTAATGTGTCAGAAAAGTGTCCCAGAATAATTATATCTGAAACGTTTGTTCTGAAGTGTGAACTTGAAAATGTGTAATAAAACGTTGAAAAAAAAAACTCCCTTTCTATTTACGCTGCAGTACTGAGTAAGTAAGTAATAATCAAAAGAAGGCACCAAACCGGGAGGCTATGTAGCACCATCAAATACGCAAAATAATCAGAGGGCGCTAAATATCACCAAGGATGCCAATACGAGAACAAAAACGCATAAGGCGAACGATATCAAAAGTATCCGAGTCACCAAGAATTCTATCGAGGGACAGGTGACCGCGAGGGGCGGTCGGAAAGCAAGACACACGCTCGTCCTGGAAGTCAGGACATTCAAGAAGGACATGCAAGACCGTAAGAGGGACAATGCAACTAGGACAATAAGGAGCAGGGCGGCGCTCCATCAAGTGACCATGGGTTAAGCGAGTATGGCCAATACGCAACCTCGCCAGAGCTGTTTCCCACCGCCGGTTACGGTGGAAGGAGGACGGCCACGAGGAAACACAACATTTAAGAGTACGTAGCTTGTTACCAGTAAGAGACAACCAAGAAGCCTGCCAACGGGTAAGGACTGAGGAATGGATAACCGGGTAAAAGTCGGAATACGGGATGCCTTTACGAGAGATGGGACAAGAGCGGACAGCTTCCTTGGCGGCAGCATCCGCACGCTCATTTAAAGACGCAACAATATGGCTGGGAACCCAACAAAACTCAACCGACTTAAATTTACTGTGAACGAGAAACAGCCAATGCTGGATCTCGACAACTACTGGATGAACCGGATTAAAGGACCCGAGAGCCATGAGGGCACTACGAGAGTCAACAACAACCACAAAGGAAGACTGACAACGAGAAAGCAGGAGACGAAGAGCATAGAGAATAGCATAAAGTTCCGCTGTAAAGATGCTAGTCTCTGGAGGCAAGCGACACATATAAGTGCGATCAGGAAAAACAACAGAGTAGCCAACACCGTCCGCTGACTTAGACCCATCGGTGAAGACAGAAACGGAGCGGGAGTGAGAAGAAAAGTGCTCGAGGAAAAGGCGTTTTAGAACCGTAGGAGGGGTAAAAGCTTTAGTGATACGGGTCAAGGATGTACAAAACCGCGGAAGAGGGACCCTCCACGGGGGCAAAAAAGGAACAACACGAGGAGAAACATCAGAAATACGAACGGAAAGAGAATCCTGTAGGCGAGATAACCGGACAGAAAGAGGGAGGTGGTGAAGAGGAACAGGAACCGCAGGAGGGGTAAAAGTTAAAGCACGACAGAGGCGAGAGGAAGGATGTTGCAAGGACCGCGCAAGATAGCGAAGACAGTAGCGATCACGGCGGTCCTGGAGAGACAGGAAGCCAGTGTCAACATACAAGCTAAGGATGGGAGTCGAACGAAAGGCACCAGAACTGAGGCGCAACCCAGTATGGTGCAAAGCATCAGGACGGCGAAGAGTAGAAGGAGAAGCAGACGAGTAAGCAGGGCAACCATAATCGAGCTTAGACAGGACGAGAGAGGAATGTAAAGCAAGGAGAGTGCGCCTATCTGCCCCCCAAGAAGTATGGGACAAGACCCGAAGGAGGGTAAGGGCCTTAGAGCACTCAACACGGAGGTAAGAGATATGGGGAGACCAAGACAAACGAGTGTCAAGGAATAACCCCAAAAGCTTCGCGGAATCTTTGTATTCAAGGGGATGACCATAAAGTGACAAAGAGGGACGAAGAACAACCCGTTTCCGCGTAAAAGTCATGGCACAAGTCTTAGAAGTAGAGAACTTGAAGCCATGACCTGTGGCCCAAGACGACACGGCATCAATCGCAAGTTGAAGCCGGCGTTGAAGGAGAGGCGAATCATCACCCTGACAACACAGGGTAAGATCATCGACATAGAGAGCGGAGAAGACACCAGAAGGAAGAGAGGAAAGAAGACCATTGAGGGCAACCAGAAAAAGAGTAGTGCTCAGAACACTACCCTGGGGCACACCTTCGTATTGCTGAAAAGAGGGAGAGAGAGCGGTACCAAGGCGCACCCGAAAGGAACGACGAGAGAGGAAGCTGCGGAGAAAGAGAGGGAGATGACCACGAAGGCCAAAAGAATGAAGTTGAGATAGGATATGATAACGCCAAGTGGTGTCGTAAGCCTTTTCTAGGTCAAAAAGGACGGCAACAACGGAGGTCTTCGCAGCAAAAGCAGTACGAATATAGACCTCCAAGTTCACCAGGACATCTGTCGTGCTGCGGCACTTGCGGAAACCAAATTGAGAAGGGGAGAGGAGGTGATGGTGTTCCAGGAACCACATCAGACGAACGTTAACCATACGTTCAAAGAGTTTGCAGACACAACTTGTGAGAGCAATAGGGCGAAAGTCCTTAGGGGAAGTACCCAGAGACCCCGGTTTGCGAACAGGGAGGACAACGGCATCGAGCCAGTCCTCAGAGACTGACGACGACTCCCAGATCCGATTATACAGACTCAGTAAATACTGAGACGTGCTCGGAGGGAGATGGCGAAGCATCTCATAATGAATACCATCGGAGCCCGCCGCCGTAGAACCGCAGAGGGCCAGAGCAGAACAAAGTTCAGAGAGAGAGAAGGGATCATTATAGGGAAGCTGAAGATGAGCGCAGAAATCTAAAGGACGAGACTCAAGGACAGGTTTACGAAGAAGGAAAGATTGGGGAAGATGAAGACCAGAGCTAACAGAAGAAAAGTGGGAACCCAGTTCGGAAGCGACCTGCAACGGGTCCGCCACAAGAGTATCATGGAGGTGAAGGACCGGTGAAACATCGGGAACGAACTTACCCACTATCTTGCGGATACGCTTCCAGATCTGGGCCAGTGGGGTTTCGGACGTAATTGTTGAGACATAAGATGCCCAACATTCACGTTTAGCCGTACAAATGGCCCTACGGGCCACCGCACTCGCTTTCCGAAAGAAAAGAAAAGAATCGGTCGTCTGCCTACGGTGGTGCCTCTTCCAGGCTGCACGCTTACAGCGGACAGCCCGAGCACAGTCCGCATTCCACCAGGGAACGCACTTCCGTGGACCCCGAGAAGAAGAGCGAGGAATAGAGCGGAGGGCAGCGTTGAAGACAGTGTCATGAAAAAGGAGGAGAGCGCGAGAAAGAGAGGCAGAAGGGAGAGGTCAGAGAGAGCAGCACTGAGGGTAAATAGGGTCCAGTCTGCCTTAGCAAACTGCCACCTAGGAAAAGAGAGGGAAGGGCGAAAAGAGAAAAAGGAAACAAGGATGGGGAAATGATCACTTCCATGGAGGTCATCAAGAACCTGCCACGTGAAATCTAAGTAAAGAGAAGAAGAGCAGAGAGAAAGATCAAGACAAGAAAGGGTGCGAGTACGAGAGTCCAAATGAGTGGGCTCACCAGAATTCAGAAGAGACAGGGAAGAAGAGAGGAGAAACGGCTCAAGGAGGCGACCCCGGGTATTCGTCAGAACGTCACCCCAAAGAGAATGACGACAATTGAAGTCACCCAGCAGGAGCACAGGCTCCGGCAAGGAGTCTAGGAGGTGTTTCAAATCAGGAAGAGAGAGCGGGACACTTGGGGGGAGATAAATGGAACAAACTGTGTACCATTTCCCCACAAAGATACGAGCAGCAGAACAATGGAGAGGCGAAGGAAAAAGTAAAGGAACAAAGGGAACATCAGCCCGAATCAAGAGAGCAGAAGAATTAGAAGCCCCAGCAATGGCTGGGGGGGGGGGGAGAGAAAGGAATAGCCACGAAAACGACCAGGACGAGCACCAAGCATTGGCTCCTGGAGACAGACACAAAGGGGCGAAAACCGCGAAATCAGAAGTTGGAGTTCGAGGAAATTGGCGTAATAACCTCGAACGTTCCATTGAAGAATGGACAACGACGAGAAGAGAAAGGACAAAAACAGAGAACAAGGAAGAAACAAAGGCGAAAGAGCAACAGAGCACGTTAAAGAATATCAGGGTCGGGATCAGGGTCAGCAAAGTCAGGGTTATGGGGCATGGGTAAACTGAGCAAAGACGGAGGGAAGGAAACAGGAGAACAGATCAGAGGTGGGCGGGCAGGGTCCGGAGGAAGAGGAGGAGACAACGGAGAGGAGCAGTCAAGGACAGCAGCAGGAAGAGGGGGAGTAGAAAGAGGGGAGCGCACCCCAGCAAGAGCAGCAACCGAAAGGGAAGCAGGGGCCAAAGAAACCTCCATAGCAGGAACAGGGGGCGCAAGCACTGAAACGGGAGGGGAAGGAGCAACAGAGCCAGAAGGAGGAGCTGAGGAAGAAAGCGAAGCCTTCTTACCCGCCGGGGAAGAGGAAGGAGAGGAGCCAGGCTTACGCTTCTGACTTAAAGAGACCGGTGTCCCAGCAACTACGTACCGGGCAACGGATTCCAGTGTCTCAACAGGAGAAGCCGAACGAGAGCACACACGACGGCCGTTAGGAGAGCGATGGACATCCGCCCGCACCGACAGGCGGTGGGGAGAGCCGATAGATGGAGGAAGAGGATGGGAAGGAGGATCGGAGGGGGACGAGGAAGAAGACACAGAAGACACGACAGACCGGGTAGAAGGAAGGGGAACCCCAGACAGAGGACCAGGAGGAGGATCCTTCGGGAGAGAACCCAAAGGAACAGAGGAGGGGGCAGTGGGCGCATCAGGGTCCAAGGCCCGGAAACGGTTGTGTCTGAGGAAGGCGGGAAGGACGAGGAGAGGAAGAGCGCAACACGCGAGCATAAGAGATATTAGCATAAGGCGGGAGCCGGCGAACCTGGCGCCTCGCCTCAGGAAAAGATAAACGCTCCCGGTGCTTCAAACTGAGGACGGCTGCCTCAAGCTTGTAATGGACAAACGCACGGGAGAAGGTAGGATGGGCCTCACCGCAGTTGAGGCAACGAGCCTGGGGAGAAGTGCACTCCGACTTAGAGTGACCTTCGCCACCACACAAAGGACAGAGAGAGACAGTCCCGGAGCAGCGGAGGGCACCATGCCCAAACCTCCAGCACTTGTTGCAGAGCCGAGGAGAAGGAATATACTCCTGGACAGAGCACCTGGCACCAGCAAGAATGACAGAGGGTGGAAGGGTCCTACCATCAAAGGTAATCTTCACAACCCGGAGGGGTTGACGGCGACTGCCACGAGGGGGACGAGTAAACGTGTCCACCTGGAGAATAGAATGGCCCTGGGCAGCGAGGATATGTCGAATATCGTCGTGGCAGTCGCGCAGGTCCCGAACACCGGTCGCAATAATGGGGCGGGAGCAAAATAGTGCCAACACTGGCATTCAACTGAGCGTTCTTCGAGACCCGAACGGGGGTCTCGCCAAGGCAGGATAAGGCAGCCAAGCGGGAAGCAGCATCCTGAGAAGGAGCAGCAACGACACGTGTACCGAGACGAGTGGGGTTGAAAGTAATGGAGGCATCCACGGAATCAATGAGATGTCGATGGAGGGAGAAATCGTCAGGAGGCGCAGAATCAAGAGGGAGGAGATCAAAATATTTGGCCCACGAAGCGGGACCAAACAAGGCTTGATAGGTAGCAGAACTGGAAGGAATCGAGCGAGGGCGACCGTGACGAGGACGGCGGTGAGAACCCCCAGAGAGAGAGGGGTTAAAAGGCGCAGTAGTTACAACTAGAGAAGGAGCAGCGCCAGGGGACGAGGTAGTCACCACTGGGGGCTTGGGGCTCGACCCAACCACAGAGGAGGGAGGGGAGCCAGGGGAAGGAGTCAGAGAGGCCAAAGGAGGAGCAAGGTCGGGGCCCAATGCAGTGGAGGCTACAGAGCCCGGTCTTCCAATACGGACCGACTCGGGGGCTTGGTCGCCCACCCCACGAGCCTGAGAAGGTAAACCAGAAGAAGCCGAAACAGGGGTTATCATCTTGACGAAAAGAAGAATTCATTCACGAATGTGCCCCCACACCCACCATGGAGCCACAGTTAGAGGCAGGACACCCAACAAGAAGCTATCGCCGAACTTGTCGGGGCCTCCTAGGGGTGCGTCGTGAGTATACGCCGCACAAACGCCACCTTAAGAAACCGACAGTCCGTCGAGATCAGGTTCAGTGACGAAAGGGGGATTGACAATAAAAGGTTCCCCTCGCTCTCGACGTCGGGTACTACAGTTCTACGGGTGCAAGAGTATGCCTCCTCAAGCACCGGGCATCAAAATAGAAGAAGTCCAAGGGAAGAACCAGAACGAGCAAAAGGTCGGCAGGAAACGGCAAGCAGATAGGAGAAGAGGGGGGAGAAAAACGAAACAGAAGGAAAAGGAAAAGATGCCCAGCAGAATTGGAGAGGACGGCAGCAGGAGCACAAGGCTAGAAAAGGACAGAGGACTGTCCCAAGGAGCATCACACTCCGGCAGCCGCCCACTAAGCCCCCACACGGCGACAACGAGCTGAGCGGGGAGGGGGCTGCAGTACTGAAACTTGGGACAATTTCAGCACTTCTCATATACAACTTGAAAATTAATATTGGTTGACATTGAACAACTTTCATCTATAATCCACAGACGCCCCCTTAAAAAACATGTTTTTCCTGACACAGGTGAGGCATGTATATAATAGATATATAAAAAGACGCGCCTATTTGAATGCAACGTTGTGTCAAAATTTCAAAGCAATCGGTAAGGAGGTTTCGAAGATTTCCCTCACATGAAAAAAAAGTTTTTCAGAAAAAGCATTTTTTTTACCGTCACAGACGTGATATCTATATAGTATGTATATAAAATCCTGGCCGGATGCAAATGGAACATCGTGTGAAAATTTCAAAGCAATCAGTGTAGAACTTTTGGAAATTAGCGATTTTGAACAAACGAGCATTTTCATTTTTATTTATATAGATTAAAAAAATTAACTATACTCACAAAATGAACGGTATGGTAAACAACACAGCTCAATTCCAACGCAATTCACACAAAATAATTAAATCAAAATTAAAATAAATAAAAATCTATGAAAATTCAATTTATCAATGCAAGCAGAAACATTGAAATGGATTGCAACATATTTAGTATAGCATGTGTGTTGCTCTTACAGGCGCTGTTTGTCAAGAAAAGCATAGTTTTACCTGTCACAGGTGTGGGATCTATACTTATACTTACGAAATGTACGGTATGGTAAACACAGCTCAAATCCAACACAATGTCACAAAATATTTCAGTAAAAAATAAAATAAATCGAAATATATGAAACTTAAATTTATCAATGCAATCGGAAACATTGAAATGGAATTCATGACATATTTAGTATAGCGTGCATGTTGCCATTATGTGCAACAGATGGCGCTGTTATTCAAAAACGCATATTTTTATCTGTCACAGGTGTGGCATCTATATAGTAGGTATAAAAAAAAGACACGTATTCGAATGCAACGTTGTGTCAAATTTTCAAAGGAATCGGTGAAGAACTTTCGGAGATTACAGCGTGTGTTGCTCTTATGTCCAACAGATGGTACTGTTTAAAAAAAAAAAAAAACATGATTTTTACTGACACACGTGAGGCATGTATATAGTAAATATGTAAAAAGACGTGCGTATTCGAATGCAACATTGTGTCAAAATTTCAAAATAATCGGTATAGAGGTTTCGAAGATTTCCCTCACATGAAAAAATCTGTTTTTCAGAAAATACATGTTTTACCGGTATAGACATGATATCTATATAGTGACTGTCAGACTACAGAGGAAAATTGAAACAGGAATTTCCTTAAGTACTTTCGTATATTAATACATCTTCAGAAGGACAAATATATATGAAAGTACTTAAGGAAATTCCTGTTTCAATTTTCCTCCGTGGTCTGACACTGTCACATTTTTAATCATGTGTTTATTTTTGTGATATACACACATATCTATATAGTATGTATATAAAAACCTGGCCGGACGCGAATGGAACTTTAGGTGAAAATTTCAAAGCAATTGGTGAAAAACTTTCGGAGTTTAGTGATTTTGAACAATCAAACATTTCCATTTTTATTTATATAGATTAAAATATAAAAAAATTAACAATACTCATGAAATGAATGGTATGGTAAACAACACAGTTCAATTCCAATGCAATTCACACAAAATAATTAAATCCAAATGAAAATAAATCAAAATCTATGAAAAATCAATTTATCAATGCAATCAGAAACATTGAAATAGAATTGTACCATATTTAGTAAAGCATGTGTGTTGCTCTTACAGGCAAAAAATGGCGCTGTTTGTCAGGAAAAGCATAGTTTTACCCGTCACAGGTGTGGGATCTATACTTATTTTTATCTATTTTTTAATATTTTCATATAATTTTTTAACTGTTTTTCTTATATTTCAGTGATGGGAACATCAGATCACTTGATGTTCCCAATTTTCTGATGTGAACATCAAACCATTTTGGAAGGCATCGGGCGAGGGAGTGGGGAATGGTGGGGTTGACTAGGGGCCGGAAGTGAGAGATTGTGGGGAGGAAGAGGGGACAAGGGAGGGGTTAATGGTGGGGAAGGACGAAGGGACGGAGGAGTTTGGGATGGTGGGGACGAGAAGTAGGGGGAATGGAGAATGGTGGGGAGGACAAAGGGACAGGGGAGTTGGACATAGTGGGAAGGAAAAGGGATGGTGGACTGGGGAATGGTTGGGAGGCCGAGGAGACGGGTGAGGAGAGAATGGGGAACGAGGATAGTTGCTGTGGCTCAGCAACGCGTGGCCAGGTACCGCTAGTATAATAATAATTCAAATAAACGAATTGGAAACAATTTATTGAAAATAAAGAAAATGACTGCCTATTAGGCAAATTGAGTCTTGCATAGTAGGCTGAGAAGCGAGTTCTGGCTACTAGGTACGACATATATATTATATATATATATATATATTATATATATATTATATATATATTATATATACATATTGTTACGGTGCCCTCTCCTATTTCTTTCGTTTGCCGGCTTAAAGAGTCATATCAGCTCTCCCTACTGATTCTCTGAGGTTCAGGGAGTCTAATGATATATGTGGCGACCAGACCGGCTGCCATTTAATGGAAGAAGTTATATTATAAGTTGTAAATAAAGGAAAATTGGCGCCCTGTTATAAATGAAACAGTATCCCCTACGGCAGATGTGACCTTGTGGAAGGGACACTATGCCGATCGCGGATTGGCCGACGTAGGTCGCGGGCGACAAATCAGGGCCCGCCATGACGTCACCGAGTGCCCCGGGCGGCGCCAACGTCAGAGTTGTACTGACCGTGGAAGCGACAGGACGCGCCTCGGTCTGCTCTCAAGAATTGGAGGCTCTGCAAGCCTTGTCCAGTGGATTGAGCTGACCATCGCCGCCAACATAGTTATTGGAGACCCTGCGCTTCTGGGAAGCCAAAGAGGAACCAAGTTCAGTGAGCAGAGAAGTGCCCAAACTTGGAAAATAGTCGGCGACGACGCTGGGCGGCGCCGCTGGCTGGACGTTGAGGT
Source organism: Procambarus clarkii (assembly GCF_040958095.1). Lineage (NCBI taxonomy): Eukaryota > Metazoa > Arthropoda > Malacostraca > Decapoda > Cambaridae > Procambarus > Procambarus clarkii. Next base: position 41,705,190 of record NC_091180.1, on the reverse strand, counting down.
CTGGAAGGTGGGCGAGCAAGCTAGCTGTGACTGGGGTCACATCCACTGAGAATCTTGAAGGACGACACAGTGCCTAGGACAAGGAGCGACGCCCTGTGGGAGAGGCGAGTGTGGGGAAAAATAGTGATTAGCTCAGCGCCCATCGATGAACCAGGATTGGGGCAGCTGAACCTCAGGGATTGGAACGGCGACGACGCGAAGGCTTCACGACACCTGAGGACCTGTGGAACGCCCTGGATCGTCGAGGATCGACCCAAGGAAGCGTGGGAACCTCACACCATCGAGGGACAGGCGTCGTGAGCCAGGAGTGTAAGGTAGATCATTTTTCCCTCCCATTACCCCTTGTATGAGTAGGCTAGTTAGGCCACAATATTTACTCGTGTATGTGGCAGCAAGACTTTATTACTTTAATAGTAGAGTAGGCTGCAAGGCAGCTTGTGTCCAGGACTGTCAGAGAGGACAGTGTGTATGGATGGCAGGACAGTGAAGAAGAGGTGCCGACGTGGTGAAGAGGCCCTCCTGTGAGAGTGTGAGACTCCGGTCTTCCTGCCCATTTGAAGGAGTGTTGGAGGTCGTGGAAGAAGAGGCTGACGATCTCCAGACTTATTATCCATATTCCCATATTCATGTATTACTTGTGATTGTGTGTGTGCGTTCATGTAATTTGCGTCAGTAAATCCACACATTTTATTACTGTGTTTGAGTGTGCCTCCATTTGTGATATTTCTCTATGAGCATACATTTCTGGCTACAAACGATATATGATACACCCACTGAACTGCATTGCTGGGGTGCAGATATAATAACCCAGCTGGCGACCTTGCTAAGAGGAAGATAGAGAAGACAGGCGGGAAAGGAGTTCCTGCAACCTTTTTTTGTCTGGCAGGCAAGACTCAGGGAGGTTATGTTTATAGGTAAGCCTGAGTCTTCCTTCACTCCCCCACGGGTCTAGGCCGGAACTGTTAACAGCAGTTTCCCCGTGGTTGACTGAAGGGCTTCCAGGGTGAATCAGTGGCACCCCTTTGTGGTGGAAGCAAAGACCTGCGGAGGTGGGCATTGTTGGTCCCTTCTTGTGTGACCAAGGAGACTCCGGTGAATCCAGGGAGTCGGAGGGGCTGAGTATTTGGGCCTTTTGAGCCCCTAGCAGCCGAGTGTTAGCAGAGCCCCGGACCGCCCACCTCCACGTGACAATATATTATATATATATATATTATATATATATATTTTATTAAATATGACCGAAAAAGTAAGATTAATAATTCTAACACGAATTTTCTCAATCTTTCGTACATTATGCTTCACTGTTGGAGGTAAATCAAAAATCACTTCTCCAAAATTCATTTTTATTTCTAGTCTGACGCGACACGGGCGCGTTTCGTAAAACTTATTACATTTTCAAAGACTTCACAAATACACAACTGATTAGAACTTGCATTTCCCTGATTTTATATCTACTTTTGAGTGAGGTGGGAAGGGTGATGTGGCATTACATTTGAGTGAGGTGGGAAGGATGATGTGGCATTAGAGGATATTAATAGGGTATTAAAAGTATCAACACAAGACAGAACACGAAACAATGGATATTGAATAGAAGTGTTTGTAGAAAGCCTATTGGTCCATATTTCTTGATGCTTCTATATTGGAGCGGAGTCTTGAGGTGGGTAGAATATAGTTGTGCAATAATTGGCTGTTGATTGCTGGTGTTGACTTCTTGATGTGTAGTGCCTCGCAAACGTCAAGCCGCCTGCTATCGCTGTATCTATCGATGATTTCTGTGTTGTTTACTAGGATTTCTCTGGCGATGGTTTGGTTATGGGAAGAGATTATATGTTCCTTAATGGAGCCCTGTTGTTTATGCATCGTTAAACGCCTAGAAAGAGATGTTGTTGTCTTGCCTATATACTGGGTTTTTTGGAGCTTACAGTCCCCAAGTGGGCATTTGAAGGCATAGACGACGTTAGTCTCTTTTAAAGCGTTCTGTTTCGTGTCTGGAGAGTTTCTCATGAGTAGGCTGGCCGTTTTTCTGGTTTTATAGTAAATCGTCAGTTGTATCCTCTGATTTTTGTCTGTAGGGATAACGTTTCTATTAACAATATCTTTCAGGACCCTTTCCTCTGTTTTATGAGCTGTGGAAAAGAAGTTCCTGTAAAATAGTCTAATAGGGGGTATAGGTGTTGTGTTAGTTGTCTCTTCAGAGGTTGCATGGCTTTTCACTTTCCTTCTTATGATGTCTTCGATGAAACCATTGGAGAAGCCGTTATTGACTAGAACCTGCCTTACCCTACAGAGTTCTTCGTCGACTTGCTTCCATTCTGAGCTGTGGCTGAGAGCACGGTCGACGTATGCGTTAACAACACTCCTCTTGTACCTGTCAGGGCAGTCGCTGTTGGCATTTAGGCACATTCCTATGTTTGTTTCCTTTGTGTAGACTGCAGTGTGGAAACCTCCGCCCTTTTCCATGACTGTTACATCTAGAAAAGGCAGCTTCCCATCCTTTTCCGTCTCGTAAGTGAAACGCAGCACGGAACTCTGCTCAAATGCCTCCTTCAGCTCCTGCAGATGTCTGACATCAGGTACCTGTGTAAAAATGTCGTCAACATACCTGCAGTATATGGCCGGTTTCAAGTTCATGTCGACTAAGACTTTTTGCTCGATGGTACCCATGTAGAAGTTTGCAAACAGGACACCTAGGGGAGAACCCATAGCGACCCCATCTACTTGCTTATACATATGCCCATCCGGGCTCAAGAAGGGTGCCTCTTTAGTACAAGCTTGGAGTAGTTTCCTCAGAATACTTTCTGGCATGTCAAGAGGAGTACAGGCTGGATCACGATACACTCTGTCGGCTATCATTCCGATTGTCTCGTCCACAGGTACATTGGTAAACAGCGATTCTACGTCCAACGAGGCTCTTATCCCTGTGGCCCGTGCGCCCCGCAGTAAGTCCACAAATTCCTTTGGAGACTTCAGGCTGAAGGCGCAAGGAACATAAGGAGTCAGCAGGCCGTTGAGTCGCTTTGCCAATCTGTACGTGGGTGTGGGTATCTGGCTAATGATTGGCCGAAGTGGGTTTCCAGGCTTGTGCGTCTTGACATTTCCATACGCATATCCAGGTTTATATTCCCCAATGATCTTTGGCAGGTGGAGTCCGGATTTCTTGGCGTTCACAGTTTCGATCAGTTTGTTGACCTTTGCTTTTAATTCGGCTGTAGTGTCCTTCGTTACCCTTTGGAACTTAGTTTGGTCAGAGAGTATGATGTTCATTTTCGCCAGATATTCGTCTTTTTTAAGAATGACATATATTGGCGACTTGTCACCTCTCCTGACAACTATCTCCTTGTTCTCGCGAAGGCTTTTAGCTGCCGCTCTAAGCTCGGGGGACAGTATGGTGCTTCTGTAGTTGCCTCGATTCTTTCCTCCTTCTGCAATAAGTTCTGCTTGTAAGGTATCTTTGGTAGTGACCTTCTTTTGTGTCTCGAGGTCGAATATGTCGTCCAACAGAATTTCCAACTCCACTTTCCGGGCCATTTCACTCGGTCTGGACATAACATGACAGTTTATGCCCAGATTTAGGAGAGTGACTTGGTCCTCAGTGAGGTTAATTCCTGCAAGGTTCAGGAAGCCATCTCTTGGTCGTGGAATTGCCATAGGTCCTCCATATAATGTTGTTAGTTTCTTGATAATCCTTGTTTCAGTGCTGAGGTGATGTTGGTCTGTGAGGATGTCGAGGTGTTGTTCAATGCAAAAGATCATTGGGGATCTGCCAAAGATCATTGGGGAATATAAACCTGGATATGCGTATGGAAATGTCAAGACGCACAAGCCTGGAAACCCACTTCGGCCAATCATTAGCCAGATACCCACACCCACGTACAGATTGGCAAAGCGACTCAACGGCCTGCTGACTCCTTATGTTCCTTGCGCCTTCAGCCTGAAGTCTCCAAAGGAATTTGTGGACTTACTGCGGGGCGCACGGGCCACAGGGATAAGAGCCTCGTTGGACGTAGAATCGCTGTTTACCAATGTACCTGTGGACGAGACAATCGGAATGATAGCCGACAGAGTGTATCGTGATCCAGCCTGTACTCCTCTTGACATGCCAGAAAGTATTCTGAGGAAACTACTCCAAGCTTGTACTAAAGAGGCACCCTTCTTGAGCCCGGATGGGCATATGTATAAGCAAGTAGATGGGGTCGCTATGGGTTCTCCCCTAGGTGTCCTGTTTGCAAACTTCTACATGGGTACCATCGAGCAAAAAGTCTTAGTCGACATGAACTTGAAACCGGCCATATACTGCAGGTATGTTGACGACATTTTTACACAGGTACCTGATGTCAGACATCTGCAGGAGCTGAAGGAGGCATTTGAGCAGAGTTCCGTGCTGCGTTTCACTTACGAGACGGAAAAGGATGGGAAGCTGCCTTTTCTAGATGTAACAGTCATGGAAAAGGGCGGAGGTTTCCACACTGCAGTCTACACAAAGGAAACAAACATAGGAATGTGCCTAAATGCCAACAGCGACTGCCCTGACAGGTACAAGAGGAGTGTTGTTAACGCATACGTCGACCGTGCTCTCAGCCACAGCTCAGAATGGAAGCAAGTCGACGAAGAACTCTGTAGGGTAAGGCAGGTTCTAGTCAATAACGGCTTCTCCAATGGTTTCATCGAAGACATCATAAGAAGGAAAGTGAAAAGCCATGCAACCTCTGAAGAGACAACTAACACAACACCTATACCCCCTATTAGACTATTTTACAGGAACTTCTTTTCCACAGCTCATAAAACAGAGGAAAGGGTCCTGAAAGATATTGTTAATAGAAACGTTATCCCTACAGACAAAAATCAGAGGATACAACTGACGATTTACTATAAAACCAGAAAAACGGCCAGCCTACTCATGAGAAACTCTCCAGACACGAAACAGAACGCTTTAAAAGAGACTAACGTCGTCTATGCCTTCAAATGCCCACTTGGGGACTGTAAGCTCCAAAAAACCCAGTATATAGGCAAGACAACAACATCTCTTTCTAGGCGTTTAACGATGCATAAACAACAGGGCTCCATTAAGGAACATATAATCTCTTCCCATAACCAAACCATCGCCAGAGAAATCCTAGTAAACAACACAGAAATCATCGATAGATACAGCGATAGCAGGCGGCTTGACGTTTGCGAGGCACTACACATCAAGAAGTCAACACCAGCAATCAACAGCCAATTATTGCACAACTATATTCTACCCACCTCAAGACTCCGCTCCAATATAGAAGCATCAAGAAATATGGACCAATAGGCTTTCTACAAACACTTCTATTCAATATCCATTGTTTCGTGTTCTGTCTTGTGTTGATACTTTTAATACCCTATTAATATCCTCTAATGCCACATCATCCTTCCCACCTCACTCAAATGTATTGCCACATCACCCTTCCCACCTCACTCAAAAGTAGATATAAAATCAGGGAAATGCAAGTTCTAATCAGTTGTGTATTTGTGAAGTCTTTGAAAATGTAATAAGTTTTACGAAACGCGCCCGTGTCGCGTCAGACTAGAAATAAAAATGAATTTTGGAGAAGTGATTTTTGATTTACCTCCAACAGTGAAGCATAATGTACGAAAGATTGAGAAAATTCGTGTTAGAATTATTAATCTTACTTTTTCGGTCATATTTAATAAAATATGTCTACAGGAAAGACTGCTACCAAAATATACTAATTATATATATATATATATATATTATATATATATATTATATATATATATATATATATTATATATATATATATTGTGATGGGAAAATGTAGGTGTACGGCAGTCCTCCCTATGGCTGGTGTAAATGCCAATCACATTAGTAGAAAAAAAATTAGACAAAAAAAAGTCGACTGCTTGGCTGTTGTCTCCTGTGGTCATGTGAAAGGGAAAAAACACGCAAAACAAATCGTATAAACAATGAAACTTTAATTGACTTGAAATAAATATGAACAAAGATAATCCCTTGGCTATGTACAGTGTGAGTAAATACAAAGACAAAACACAATATAAAATAAAATAATGGTTTCGTTACTCTACAATGAACAGGACAAAAAATTAGTAAATGGTGCTGAGAATGTTTGGCTGGCTAAGACCTCCACTAATATACGTATGACGTACGCTAGGTAGACGTGTCAGCTTTGAGAGCACAGAATACTTCTGAGTCCACTTGCATGTGCAAGACTATTTATAGGGGAGCAGATGGCGTTGTTGTCGCGTGAAGTCGCCGATTCACCAATGGGAAGCGTGCTGGCTTGAAGAGGTCGTTTGGTGATTGACGAGGATGATGTGGCGACAGCGAGGAGGGGGGGAGTGGAGTGAGTGATACGTATATGGTACGCATTACCCCCTGTAGAAACGTATTCTACTATATATACTACTCTTGCATGTAGTATCTTGATGTTGCAGACGTACTGAAGTAATGTGACTTAGGAAAGAGCAGGCAAAAATCTCTCTTGAAAGAGATTAATGTCACAGCTCTCCCCCGAAGCCTGCTCTTACGGGTTAAGTTACTTCAGTAGATGGTAGAGTGGTAGAGGTAGCAGCCTCTACCTCGTAGACTCTGGAGAGGGCGTCTGCTATGATGTTATCCGAGCCCATTATGAAGAAGATCTCCAGGTTAAAATTGTGCAGGTACAGAGCCGAGCGTAGAAGACGTTGATTGCTGATTTGGGCCTGTTGTAGGAACCGTAGGGGGATTGTGGTCTGAGTAGATAGTATTAGACCGATTACCCTGTAGGTAAGGTTCGAAATGTTGCAGGTTCAGAACGATGGAGAGGAGTTCCTTTTCTATGGTGCTATAGTTCTTCTGGTGAGGCTTCAACTTGTAGCTGTAGTAGCTGACAGGAAGAACCTCTTCGCCACGATGTTGCATTAGGACGCCCCCGATGCCGATGCCACTTGCGTCGTCATTGATGATGAAGGGCTTCGTAATATCTGGAGAGGCGAGAATGAGATCAGAACAAAGCAGAGATTTTAGTTGTTCAAAGGCAACGGTCTGTTGAATGGTCCATTGATACCGTTGCTTGGGGCTGGTCAGATTAATCAATGGTGTCGCTACCGTACTAAAAATTTTCACAAACCTACGATAGTAAGGTGGGTTCACAGGACTACGACCCAACCACATCAAACAAATGCTCAACCCTGCACTGGGAGACATTGCACAGGGCCTCCTGGTGGAACTAACTAGATTCGCCAACACATGTCTAGCTGGCAACATACCAGAGACCATACGGCCTCTCTTTTTTGGCGCTACCCTCTGTGCTCTGAGGAAAAAAGATGGAGGAATCAGACCGATAGCTGTGGGCAATTCACTCCGGCGTCTCGTCGCTAAGGCTGCTGCTAGAGCAGTTAGTCAGGCAGCAGCCGACATGCTGAAGCCAAAACAGCTTGGATTTGGCATTCCCCAAGGGTGTGAGGCAGCGGCTCGTGCAGCTAGAGCCTACATTGCCAACATTACGAATGAAAAAGCCCTGATAAAGCTGGACTTCAAAAATGCTTTCAATCGGGTTAGAAGGGATGCAGTACTCAGTGCAGTGCTTCGCCTTTTTCCTTCCCTCTACCCGTTTGTAAACTCATGCTACAGCAAGAATCTAACTCTGCTTTTTGGGGAACATGAAATTGAATCACAAGAAGGTGTCCAACAAGGTGACCCCCTTGCTCCTTTTCTGTTCTGCCTAGTTATCAAGGAAGTCACCGATAACCTGTCCAGTGAGCTCAACATTTGGTTTTTGGACGATGGTACTCTAGCCGGCTCCCCAGCCTCACTCTTGGACGACATAAGAATAATCCAGGAGCAAGGAGCAAGCCTAGGCCTCACCCTGAACCCTTCCAAGTGCGAAATAACCTCCACCAACCAGCACATAATAGAGCAAATAAAGGTTGTTTTGCCTGACATTCATACAACCAACCCTGAGGACAGCACACTACTTACTTTCTACTTTCTACTTGACCTACTTTCTAAGATGTTCGCCATCTTTCAACAATATTAAATTAGAAGAGTATGACAGCTTGCTGAAATCAACACTAGAAAAAGCCCTCAATCTTTCCCTCAGCGACTCAGTGGAAACAGGCCTCCCTTCCTGTCAGACTCGGGGGCCTCGGCGTGCGCACAGCAACACAAATTGCTGTACCAGCGTTCCTGTCCTCTTCAGTGGGGTCTGACAACTTGGTGAAGGAAATCCTACCTGAGCACCTAGTTCAACAGGCAGGGGTGCATGATCCCAGCTTCACAGACTGCACAACCAAATGGATCTCTCTCGCAGGACCAGCACCCCAACCACCGCCTTCTGAAGCCCATAAGCAATCCAGCTGGGATCGCCCCATTGCCGACCAAGAAGCTGCAACTTTGCTAGAAGCTGCGACAACATCACATGACACTGCCCGACTTAGAGCTGTAGCAGCTCCCCATGCAGGTGATTTCCTATTAGCAACCCCAATGTCAGCAATGTCTCATGGTTGGTTGAGTAAATAGTTCCGTGTATTTAAATATTAATCCGTGCACGGAACTATTTACTCTACCCACCATGAGAGTAAGGACAAGACAAGAACATATCGATGCCAACACAGAAGACAATGTCCAACATAACAGGCCAATTACACTGGATTAATCTTTGTGTTTAGATAGGAGATGCCTCGTATGGGCCAATAAGCCTTCTGCAGCCTCAATGTTTTACCTCACATTTATCCCTTATGTATCCCCCCATGTTTTCACCTTCATTGTATTATCACCTGACCTAATGCGGGTATAAAATCAACTAGTATTGTAAGATCTGTTCACTTGAGAATGAACCATGGAGGTTCGAAACGTCGTGCAAATTATACAAATAAGTGTAATACACTCTATAGTAAATCACTTCTTTTCTTCACCTTAAAAGTACGAAAATGAGTTTTGGAGAACTCCTATTTCAATTAAGCCCTGATGCTAAGAATATATATATATATATATATATATATATATATATATATATATATATATATATATATATATATATATGTCGTACCTAGTAGCCAGAAAGCACTTCTCAGCCTACTATGCAAGGCCCGATTTGCCTAATAAGAAAAGTTTTCCTGAATTAATATATTTTCTCTAATTTTTTTTCTTATGAAATGATAAAGCTACCCATTTCATTATGTATGAGGTCAATTTTTTTTTATTGGAGTTAAAATAAACGTAGATATATGACCGAACCTTACCAATCCTACCTAACCTAACCTAACCTATCTCTATAGGTTTGGTTAGGTTAGGTAGCAGAAAAAGTTAGGTTAGGTTAGGTAGTCGAAAACTAGTAATTCATGAAAACTTGGCTTATTAGGCAAATTGGGCCTTGCATAGTAGGCTGAGAAGTGCATTCTGGCTACTACGTACGACATATATATATATATATATATATATATATATATATATATATATATATATATATATATATATATATATATATATATACATATATATGTCGTACCTAGTAGCCAGAACGCACTTCTCAGCCTACTATGCATGGCCTGATTTGCCTAATAAGCCAGGTTTTCATGAATTAATTGTTTTTCCGCATCCTAACCTACCTAACCTAACGTAACCTAATTTTTTCCGCTACCTAACTTAACCTAACCTATAAATATAGGTTAGGTTAGGTTAGGTAGGGTTGGTTAGGTTCGGTCATATATCTACGTTAATTTTAACTCCAATAAAAAAAAATTGACCTCATACATAGAGAAAAGGGTTGCTTTATCATTTCATAAGAAAACAATTATAGTAAATATATTATTTCAGGAAAACTTGGCTTATTAGGCAAATCGGGCCTTGAATAGTAGGCTGAGAAGTGAGTTCTGGCTACTAGGTACGACATATATATATATATATATATATAATATATATATATAAATATATATATATATATATATATATATATATATATATATATATATATTTATATATATATTTATATATATATTTATATATATATATATATATATATATATATATATATATATATATATATATATATATATAATATATATATATATAAATATATATATAAATATATATATATATATATATATATATATATATATATATATATGTATCTATATATATATATATATATATATATATATATATATATATATATATATATATATATATATATATATATATATTATTAAATATGACCGAAAAAGTAAGATTAATAATTCTAACACGAATTTTCTCAATCTTTCGTACATTACGCTTCACTGTTGGAGGTAAATCAAAAATCACTTCTCCAAAATTCATTTTTATTTCTAGTCTGACGCGACACGGGCGCGGTTTTGTAAAACTTATTACATTTTCAAAGACTTCACAAATACACAACTGATTAGAACTTGCGTTTCCCTGATTTTATATCTACATTTGAGTGAGGTGGGAAGGGTGATGTGGCATTACATTTGAGTGAGGTGGGAAGGGTGATGTGGCATTAACACAAGACAGAACACTAGGGGATATTAATAGGGTATTAAAAGTATCAACACAAGACAGAACAGAAACAATGGGTATTGAATAGAAGTGTTTGTAGAAAGCCTATTGGTCCATATTTCTTGATGCTTCTATATTGGAGCGGAGTCTTGAGGTGGGTAGAATATAGTTGTGCAATAATTGGCTGTTGATTGCTGGTGTTGACTTCTTGATGTGTAGTGCCTCGCAAACGTCAAGCCGCCTGCTATCGCTGTATCTATCGATGATTTCTGTGTTGTTTACTAGGATTTCTCTGGCGATGGTTTGGTTATGGGAAGAGATTATATGTTCCTTAATGGAGCCCTGTTGTTTATGCATCGTTAAACGCCTAGAAAGAGATGTTGTTGTCTTGCCTATATACTGGGTTTTTTGGAGCTTACAGTCCCCAAGTGGGCATTTGAAGGCATAGACGACGTTAGTCTCTTTTAAAGCGTTCTGTTTTGTGTCTGGAGAGTTTCCATGAGTAGGCTGGCCGTTTTTCTGGTTTTATAGTAAATCGTCAGTTGTATCCTCTGATTTTTGTCTGTAGGGATGACGTTTCTATTAACAATATCTTTCAGGACCCTTTCCTCTGTTTTATGAGCTGTGGAAAAGAAGTTCCTGTAAAATAGTCTAATAGGGGGTATAGGTGTTGTGTTAGTTGTCTTTTCGGAGGTTGCATGGCTTTTCACTTTCCTTCTTATGATGTCTTCGATGAAACCATTGGAGAAGCCGTTATTGACTAGGACCTGCCTTACCCTACATAGTTCTTCGTCGACTTGCTTCCATTCTGAGCTGTGGCTGAGAGCACGGTCGACGTATGCGTTAACAACACTCCTCTTGTACCTGTCAGGGCAGTCGCTGTTGGCATTTAGGCACATTCCTATGTTTGTTTCCTTTGTGTAGACTGCAGTGTGGAAACCTCCGCCCTTTTCCATGACTGTTACATCTAGAAAAGGCAGCTTCCCATCCTTTTCCGTCTCGTAAGTGAAACGCAGCACGGAACTCTGCTCAAATGCCTCCTTCAGCTCCTGCAGATGTCTGACATCAGGTACCTGTGTAAAAATGTCGTCAACATACCTGCAGTATATGGCCGGTTTCAAGTTCATGTCGACTAAGACTTTTTGCTCGATGGTACCCATGTAGAAGTTTGCAAACAGGACACCAAGGGGAGAACCCATGGCGACCCCATCTACTTGCTTATACATGTGCCCATCCGGGCTCAAGAAGGGTGCCTCTTTAGTACAAGCTTGGAGTAGTTTCCTCAGAATACTTTCTGGCATGTCAAGAGGAGTACAGGCTGGATCACGATACACTCTGTCGGCTATCATTCCGATTGTCTCGTCCACAGGTACGTTGGTAAACAGCGATTCTACGTCCAACGAGGCTCTTATCCCTGTGGCCCGTGCACCCCGCAGTAAGTCCACAAATTCCTTTGGAGACTTCAGGCTGAAGGCGCTAGGAACATAAGGAGTCAGCAGGCCGTTGAGTCGCTTCGCCAGTCTGTACGTGGGTGTGGGTATCTGGCTAATGATTGGCCGAAGTGGGTTTCCAGGCTTGTGCGTCTTGACATTTCCATACGCATATCCAGGTTTATATTCCCCAATGATCTTTGGCAGGTGGAGTCCGGATTTCTTGGCGTTCACAGTTTCGATCAGTTTGTTGACCTTTGCTTTTAATTCGGCTGTAGTGTCCTTCGTTACCCTTTGGAACTTAGTTTGGTCAGAGAGTATGATGTTCATTTTCGCCAGATATTCGTCTTTTTCGGTCATATTTAATAATATATGTCTACAGGAAAGACTGCTACCAAAATATACTAATATATATATATATATATATATATATATATATATATATATATATATATATATATATATATACTTATATATATATATATATATATATATATATATATATATATATATATATATATATATATATATATATATATATATATATATATATATATATATATATATATACTTATATATATATATATATATATATATATATATATATATATATATATATATATATATATATATATATATATATTATTAAATATGACCGAAAAAGTAAGATTAATAATTCTAACACGAATTTTCTCGATCTTTCTTATGTTTCTTTTTACTGTTGATGGTAACTGAAAAATCAATTGTCCAAAATTCATTTTTATTTCTAGTCAGACGCAACACTTGAACGCGTTTCGTAATAACTTATTACATTTTCAAAGACTTTTAGTTTACACACACACAACTATTACCTGCAAACACTAAACAGAGTTCTTACTTATGCTATGATTTAAACAGATTTCATTTTTCATTTTATACCCTCATTTTGGGTGAGGTGATATGTTACAACAGTTTTGGATGAGGTGAACAAAACCTTCAACACAGGATAGAACACTAAACAATGGGTATTGAAGGTAAGAATGGAAGTAATTGCTGGGGGCCTATTGGCCCATATTTCTTGATGCTTCTATATTGGAGCGGAGTCTTGAAGTGGGTAGAATATGGTTGTGCATTAATTGGCTGTTGATTGCTGGTGTTGACTTCTTGATGTGTAGTGCCTCGCAGATGTCAAGCCGCCAGCTATCGCTGTATCTATCAATGATTTCTGTGTTGTTTGCTAAGATTTCTCTGGTGATGGTTTGGTTGTGGGAAGAGAATATTTATTTATTTATTTATTTATTTATTTATGCATATACAAGAATGTACATTGGGAATGTGAGGATACATAATATGGTAATTACAGTCTTGTAAAGCCACTAGTACGCGCAGCGTTTCAGGCAGGTAAATAAAAGTTCCTTAATGAAGCCCTGTTGCTTACGCATCGTTAATCGCCTGGAAAGAGATGTTGTTGTCTTGCTTATATACTGAGTTTTTTGAGGCTTACAGTCCCCAAGAGGGCATTTGAAGGCATAGACGACGTTGGTCTCTTTTAAAGCGTTCTGCTTTGTGTCTGGAGAGTTTCTCCTTAGTAGGCTGGCCGTTCTTTTGGTTTTATAGTAAATCATCAGTTGTATCTTCTGATTTTTGTCTGTACGGATAACGTTCCTATTAACAATATCTTTCAGGACCCTATCCTCCATTTTATGAGCTGTGGAAAAGAAGTTCCTGTAAAATAGTCTAATAGGGGGTATAGGTGTTGTATTAGTTGTCTCTTCAGAGGTTGCATGGCGTTTCACTTTCCATCTTATGATGTCTTCAACGAAACCATTGGAGAAGCCATTGTTGACTAGGACCTACCTTACCCTACAGAGTTCTTCGTCGACTTGCTTCCATCCTGAGCTGTAGCTGAGAGCACGGTCGACATAAGCGTTAACAACACTCCTCTTGTACCTGTTTGGGCAGTCACTGTTGGCATTTAGGCAGATTCCTATGTTTGTTTCCTTAGTGTAGACTGCAGTGTGGAAACCTCCGCTCCTTTCCATAACTGTTACATCTAGAAAGGGCAGCTTTCCATCCTTCTCCATCTCGTAAGTGAAACGCAACACAGAATTCTGCTCAAATGCCTCTTTCAGCTCCTGCAGATGTCTGACATCAGGTACCTGTGTAAAAATGTCGTCAACATACCTGCAGTATATGGCCGGTTTCAAGTTCATGTCGACTAAGACTTTTTGCTCGATGGTACCCATGTAGAAGTTCGCAAACTGGACACCTAGGGGACAACCCATAGCGACTCCATCTACTTGATTATACATGTGCCCATCCGGGCTCAAGAAGGGTGCCTCTTTAGTACAAACTTGGAGTAGTTTCCTTAGAATGTTTTCTGGTATGTCAAGAGGAGTACAGGCCGGATCACGATACACTCTGTCCGCTATCATCCCGATTGTTTCATCCACAGGTACGTTGGTAAACAGTGATTCTACGTCCAACGAGGCTCTTATTCCTGTGGCCCGTGTGCCCCGCAGTAAGTCAACAAATTCCTTTGGAGACTTCAGGGTGAAGGTGCAAGAGACATAAGGAGTCAGCAATAGTCATATATATATATATATATATATATATATATATATATATATATATATATATATATATATATATATATATATATATAAGTATATATATATATATATATATATATAAGTATATATATATATATATATATATATATATATATATATATATATATATATATATATATATATATATATATATATATATATATATATATATATTGTAAGGTAGATGTCTTCTGGTTTCAAGAATTTGTAGTCTTCTTACATCCTGTGTTTTGTCTATTATGCAAGTTATAGGCAAAAAAATAATAATATTATAATATTAATAATAATAAAAAATAATGATAATAGACAAAATAATATTTAGTTACATAAATGACAAAACTAAGGATGTAAGAAAATTACAAATTCTTGAAGCCATTCATATAAAAGCTGAACAACCCACAATAAACAAATAACGGAACTATTCACTCTACCCACTTTGAGAGTAAGGACAACATCGGAACACGAAGATGCCAACGTAGACGACAATGCTTAAAACGGCACGCCCACTTCACCTGATTAATCTTTGTACGTGCTTCATCCCTTTTTTCTGTTTTATTCATCACCATTTACGTCCCCTATTTATGCCCAATTCTTCCTCCCATTACGTCGTACTCCTCACCTATTTGCTCGATGTACCTGACCTCCCAAATGGTATAATTTCAATACGCCCAGTACAGTTCCATGCTACAAGAAACTCAAATCCTAAACAAGAATGAACCCATCCACTTCCAAGGAGGTAGACTAGACCATACGTTTATTTCAGCCTCCCTCGTAGTCGCAGCAACATGTTCAGTTGAACCCACACTCACAATCGACCATTATGGGGTCCAAATTGATCTAAAGTTGGATCTTTCCACCCCACCTCCACCAGACGCCTAGAACTTCGCTCAAGCAAAATTTGACCGCTTTCAAAACTTCATGTCAGAGTGGCATAGAAACTGTTGTTCCTGAAGACATTACACATCTACACATCAAGATCTTCAATCTTGATTTGGTAGATGAAGCATTTTGTAAAAGTAATTCAAGTTGCAGCCAACCACTCAATTCCACTGAAAAAACAGTCCACCAGACACCACAAAGATTACTGGTACTATTGCAAACGTGTGAAAGAACTCAATCATAGAGTCAATTGTACTCGGAAGCCGTACAAAAAGCATCCAAGTGATCGCAATAGAATCTTACTTTGTGAGGTCAAGGAACATGTACCTCATGAGCCCATAATAATCAAAGAACAAAAGTGGCTGGAATGGTGTTCACATCTGAATGAACACACAACTCTTGGAGAGACGTGGCAGCAAATCAACAGGGTCAAAGGAAATGAAAACACCAAAAGCCCCACACCCTAAGGATCCTCAACGGGAATCCGAAGTACTTGCTACCAAATTTGCAGACAGAGCAGCCAGTAATCAGCTTCCCCCAGAGGTACTAGCAGCGCAGAAAAGATTATAAGAAGAAAGATGGCACAGAATCCTAACAGCATGTGCAGAAGTCTCTGACACTAATGCCCCTTTCACACTGAATGAGCTCAATCGGGCTAAGATAAACTCCAAAGATACATTCCCTGGAGACGACAAAACAGTCAATAAAATGATTAGAAACCTCGGCCCAGAGGGAGACGCTTCATACCTTAGGTTAATTAATTTAGCCTGCCCTTCTCAAAATAGACCTACAGCTTAGTATAGGGCAGATAGAGGGCCGATCCCAAAATCCAAAGATCCAGCTAATCCACGACCCATCTCTCTCCAAAGCTGTGCAGCCAAGACGGCTGGCAAAATTGCACTCAACAGACTTGAGTGCAATAAGCCCTAATAATATGATAAGCCTAAATTGCACCAGGACATGAATGCTTATAGGAAAGGGGTTGGTACAGTGGAATGTTTTACCATTCTGTTAGCCCACCTGAATTACAGACCAGGAATACTGATATTATACATAGAGTAATCACACTAACGTGATATGTCAATGAGAAAATCCGTAGGAGCCGTGATGAGGGTTCGAACCTGGAAGTTTCGAAGCCTTAAAGGAATCTGGAAGTAGAAGCCACAGAAAACCCGTGTGAGCTCAGTAGTACTCGAGGTTGCAATCCTTTTGACCATGCCTTTCTTAGTTGACTAGGGCGTGTTCAAATCACAGCCGCGTCCAACAGCGTGATTAACTAGACCTCTTACCGCAGGAGGCTTGGTGAGAGACCGGCCCCTTGGGGACGTTTATCCTAGAAGCCTCCGAAATAAAAGGTAATCGCAAGGCAAGGTAACCCTTCCCAGGGGGGCCATAGATTTCTCAACCTTAATTGCCATTAATACTTCATCCCGGGTACTGTCTGTGTTAAGTGACTTCCCACTGTTGCCTACTGTAAATATTTAGTTTCTCTTTTGGTTTTTCAAGAATCAAATGACTGTCGTTAAGGTGGATTAGCATACAATGAACTTGAATCGGTGTGGAGCTCATCATTCACTCTACACCTTGATGAAGAAGGATATCCTTAATTTGTTTCTTATCAAGTGCACGTAGCATCTTGTACTTGGCCTGTTCTTATGCATGTGACGAATTGCCTTCCAACATCGAGTTCATGATAAAAGAGAGCTACAGCTAGTTCCACAGATCTTCATTAAGGATAGAAAGTTATCTAGAAATTTGCAGATTGAAATGATGGGAAAGATCCCTTACAGTTAATACCTTTGTCAGGAACACGATGGTTGGCAAAGAACGGAAGTGTAAAGCGGCTTTTACACCGGTGGGATTCTTTAACAACTCATTACCTAATCTCTTCTTCCTCTTGTGATAAATATGTTGCAAGGCAACTATTTCAATGTACTCTGATCCCGCAAATAACCTACATTTCACATTTCTCAAACCAATCCTAAATGACTTTGAAGGGATGAATTTACTTTATCAAGAAGATGAAGCAGATCAGTGTTGCCTTTACACCTGACCAAGAGTGAAGAAAACTTCACTCTTGGAATGCTCAGATGAGTCGTGCATCCTTATCAGGCAAAGCTTCATGTTAATTTGGACTTCAATTCCATATATCTGCCCCTGGAGAAAGTGAACATTAGTTACGAATTTTCAACAGTAACAGACAAAACAATTTCATAACCCAGGAAAAGTTTCAAAATATTCAAGAAAGAAGCCATAATTTTTTAGTGAAAGCATGCAAAGAGCTTCTTTCTCGTATTCCTAGTGATGCTGAGACTTTCAAAAAGATGAAAAATCTGTCACCTAGAATATGCCTTAGCCACACACGGCCACCATTTTCAGAACTCCATTCGTACTAGCTGACCATTCTATGCTTGGTGAAACTGAAAGTCAGTGTCGCCTACTGTTAACCATTGACTGGGCCATCATTTGTGAAGGACAAATTCTAACATCTGGATCGTCATTTTGGACAAAGGCAATAACTGTCAAGAACGTTGCTGCCGAGCCCATACTGATTGGTCTCGCTGAGTTTGCATTGTAAATATACAGTTTACCAATCAGTAATGCCCTGGTTGAACGGATATTTTCGAGAGTAACATCTGTGAAAACTAAAGTGAGAAATCGAATGAGACTTCAGCTTTTGACATCAATAATGAAACTCAAAACATATCTTGAAGAAAACGGAACTTGTTGCTCATCATTTGAACCACTCATGTCAATGCTTAAATATGAGTTTGCAATATACAAGAACGATGTTGTGGATGCAGACGAAGAAGATCGTGATAATCTTCAACTGTGAAGACGTGGGAGGACTCTACACTCATTATGCTTTATTCAGCCAATATTTGTAAGATATTTTATTATCATATTTTGTTTATTATATATATGCAGAAATAATATTATTAAAACCATTAAAATCGTGCAGTGTACTCTATGTATTAAAATATATTACTTTGAAAACCGTATCAGTCATTAAACAAAAAACTGGGGAACCCTAATTACAAATTCGGTACTTTAAGACCATCAACTCGCTACTTTCAGCAATTCGTATCTTACAACCCTGGCTCAGTGCTACGGCAAGGATGGGTCAGGTCACGGAGGCGTCCAGCTCGCCTGCCTTGAACTCTTGCTGTTCTTCCTTGGTCATGTATCTGTCAATAAACACATTGCAAAACCTTTGCTGCCCCTTAGTAAAGGTTTGTGCTTCAATATGTAGTCCACTGCCACTTCTTTAGAAAACTGAAGCAGAACAGGTCTAATTCTTGTACCATTATAAGGCCCAGTTAGGTGTCTTAGTACAATCTCGTTTCATTCCATCTCAACAATAATACCCCTCAATATATCACGTAGTTCAAGCTTTTTGATTTGTATTCTCTAATGTTTTGATGTTGCCTTTACTTCAAGTAATCCATGGAGGAAAATTGTCTATCTCCTCTGTGACCCACTTCCATACTGGTTCTTACCCCTCAGTGTGTGCAGTCCTTACTGATTGTGTATTTTTTACTTGCTTGTCGTTCCTAGTTGAATGTCGTGCATTGTCTCATTGTCTACCACCATTTGCAGTGTGCTCCTTCCCTACTTGCTAATCCATCCCTCACTTGTCCGATCTCTTCATCTGTTTTGCTTTTCGCATCTAACTCGTTGTCAATCCTTGAACTTGTGTCTTCCCACTCTTTCCTCACCTTCCTGATTTCTTCCTTAATATAGTCCTCAAGCACCTGCCTTTGCTTCTCCATCTCAAATTGTATTTGTTGAATTATCTACTTTTAATTTCGAGGATAAAATCCTCCATCCAATCGCACCTGCTCTCAACATATTCCGCTGTCACCTTCTCTAAAATCCTATCCTCCTCTTCCCTGCTTCCGCTTGATCTGGCCGCCCTTCCTGTTTTTATCATTTCCATATACTACTTTTACCAATAGACATCCCAATTACCTTGTCTTGCCCTACTAAGAAGGTTAGTGAATATCCAGGTATCTTTTCCAAGGTGTCCTGGCCATCCATGATACTGGCAGGCGTCATGGTACTCCTGGTCACTGTTTGTGTTGGACAAGTGAGAAGTCAATGAGAGGTCAACCCGACACACCCTGTCCCACGAGTCACAATGTGATACAACACTTATTTTCAAATACATTATTTATTTATTTGACTTCTTATGATTTCAATCAGTTTACCAAATATTCATTCACTTGCATTCACTTTTTCATTCCGATGTTTCATGTTCGCCTCTCCCAAATAATTACGAAACACTGCAGGTCTCATGCCCAAACCCCCCCCCCCTCCACTAAGGTTAATGTGGTCACTCCACTTCATTCAACACACACACACACACACACACACACACGCACGCACGCACGCACGCACGCACACACGCACATACACACACACACACACACACACACACACACACACACACACACACACACACACACACACACACACACACACACACACACACACACACACACACACACACACACACACACACATCACACACACACTTAGATGCGAGGGGGAACTGCCCCCCTGTAACGATTCGAGAAAGAGACCAGGGAGTGGACGTAACACCTAATGTAACTCCTGAGGCACATATAAATAGGATAACGACAGAAGCGTACTCTACACTTGCGAAAATTGGAACTTCATTTAGAAATCTAAGTGAGGAGGCTTTTAGGGCGCTTTACTCTGCCTACGTCACAGCTACGTATCATCCTTTGCAGATGACACAAAAATCAGTATGAAAATTACCTCGGCTGAGGACATTGAAAAACTTCAAGCTGATATTAATAAAGTTTTCGACTGGGCATCAGAAAATAACATGATGTTTAACAGTGATAAATTCCAGGTACTCAGGTACGGTAAAAATGAGGACCTTAAACATAATACAGAGTACAAAACACAATCAAATGTACCCATAGTAGGAAAACAGCATGTAAAGGATTTGGGAATAATAATGTCTGACGACCTAACGTTTAAGGAGCATAACCAAGCAAATATTGCGACAGCCAGAAAAATGATAGGATGGATTACGAGAACTTTCAAATCCAGGGATCCCATCACAATGGTTGTACTCTTCAAGTCACTTGTGTTGTCCCGTCTTGAGTACTGCTCAGTACTCACTTCCCCCTTCAGTGCAGGAGAGATTGCTGAAATAGAGGGAATACAGAGAACATATACGGCACGCATAGACGCAATAAAGCGCCTAAATTATTGGGATCGTCTCAAAGCCCTCCAAATGTACTCACTAGAAAGAAGACGAGAGAGATATCAAATAATATACGCCTGGAAGATACTGGAGGGCCAAGTACCAAATCTACACAGTAAAATAACAACGTACTGGAGTAAACGATATGGAAGAAAATGTAGAATAGAACCAGTGAAGAGCAGAGGTGCCATAGGCACAATCAGAGAACACTGTATAAACATCAGAGGTCCGCGGTTGTTCAACGTCCTCCCAGCAAGCATAAGAAATATTGCCGGAACAACCGTGGACATTTTCAAGAGGAAACTAGATTTATTCCTCCAAGGAGTGCCGGACCAACCGGGCTGTGGTGGGTATGTGGGCCTGCGGGCCGCTCCAAGCAACAGCCTGATGGACCAAACTCTCACAAGTCAAGCCTGGCCTCGGGCCGGGCTTGGGGAGTAGAAGAACTCCCAGAACCCCATCAACCAGGTATCAACCAGGTACGTGAGACCAGTCTTAGAGTATGCCGCTGTTACCTATCGTACACACAGCTCAGACATCTGTCACCGTATAATTTAAATACTCTAGGGGAAAACGGTATATTATTATGATTTCCTAGAGTGTCCCATGATATGGCACAAGACAAGAAAAAACAGATAAATCAGTGTTCACCAGATGGGGTTAAAACTATAACAAACATTAATATAGAATGTAATATATTTTCATATAACTCAAAACATATATTATTAAATGTATTTCAGATGGCAATCACTTAATAAATGGTTGCGTAATTAAAAGAAATTTGTCCTCTAGACACAGTTAATCTACCTATATACTCGAGATAGCAATACTCACCTTATGTAACCCAGACGAGATCTGGCAGCCAACTGACGGACTCTCGTCGCCACTACCCACAATGCACTCTCTCTCCGCCTCATCCAGGATGAGGGATGGTAAATCAGGACTTTTAATTATTTACAACTAATTGAACAAACAATTGTTCTCAAAATACATAAGAATGCAAATAAAATATAATAGTTTCTTTCAAATAATATAAGTTAAAATGCTACCTGCTTAATTATAGTAAATTAACATATATGTGAAAATTAAAAGGTGACGTCTGGAACTCCCATAACTGAACAGGTCCAGCAATCTAATTCCCCCGAATCTAACAGGAATTAGACATGTGAAGAGCAACCGCGCTCCTGTCTCACTGATATTGCCACACCACATGATAAATTATAAAAATATAAAATATATATGTATATATATATATATATATATATATATATATATATATATATATATATATATATATATATATATATATATATATTTTATTAAATATGACCGAAAAAGTAAGATTAATAATTCTAACACGAATTTTCTCAATCTTTCGTACATTATGCTTCACTGTTGGAGGTAAATCAAAAATCACTTCTCCAAAATTCATTTTTATTTCTAGTCTGACGCGACACGGGCGCGTTTCGTAAAACTTATTACATTTTCAAAGACTTCACAAATACACAACTGATTAGAACTTGCATTTCCCTGATTTTATATCTACTTTTGAGTGAGGTGGGAAGGGTGATGTGGCATTACATTTGAGTGAGGTGGGAAGGATGATGTGGCATTAGAGGATATTAATAGGGTATTAAAAGTATCAACACAAGACAGAACACGAAACAATGGATATTGAATAGAAGTGTTTGTAGAAAGCCTATTGGTCCATATTTCTTGATGCTTCTATATTGGAGCGGAGTCTTGAGGTGGGTAGAATATAGTTGTGCAATAATTGGCTGTTGATTGCTGGTGTTGACTTCTTGATGTGTAGTGCCTCGCAAACGTCAAGCCGCCTGCTATCGCTGTATCTATCGATGATTTCTGTGTTGTTTACTAGGATTTCTCTGGCGATGGTTTGGTTATGGGAAGAGATTATATGTTCCTTAATGGAGCCCTGTTGTTTATGCATCGTTAAACGCCTAGAAAGAGATGTTGTTGTCTTGCCTATATACTGGGTTTTTTGGAGCTTACAGTCCCCAAGTGGGCATTTGAAGGCATAGACGACGTTAGTCTCTTTTAAAGCGTTCTGTTTCGTGTCTGGAGAGTTTCTCATGAGTAGGCTGGCCGTTTTTCTGGTTTTATAGTAAATCGTCAGTTGTATCCTCTGATTTTTGTCTGTAGGGATAACGTTTCTATTAACAATATCTTTCAGGACCCTTTCCTCTGTTTTATGAGCTGTGGAAAAGAAGTTCCTGTAAAATAGTCTAATAGGGGGTATAGGTGTTGTGTTAGTTGTCTCTTCAGAGGTTGCATGGCTTTTCACTTTCCTTCTTATGATGTCTTCGATGAAACCATTGGAGAAGCCGTTATTGACTAGAACCTGCCTTACCCTACAGAGTTCTTCGTCGACTTGCTTCCATTCTGAGCTGTGGCTGAGAGCACGGTCGACGTATGCGTTAACAACACTCCTCTTGTACCTGTCAGGGCAGTCGCTGTTGGCATTTAGGCACATTCCTATGTTTGTTTCCTTTGTGTAGACTGCAGTGTGGAAACCTCCGCCCTTTTCCATGACTGTTACATCTAGAAAAGGCAGCTTCCCATCCTTTTCCGTCTCGTAAGTGAAACGCAGCACGGAACTCTGCTCAAATGCCTCCTTCAGCTCCTGCAGATGTCTGACATCAGGTACCTGTGTAAAAATGTCGTCAACATACCTGCAGTATATGGCCGGTTTCAAGTTCATGTCGACTAAGACTTTTTGCTCGATGGTACCCATGTAGAAGTTTGCAAACAGGACACCTAGGGGAGAACCCATGGCGACCCCATCTACTTGCTTATACATGTGCCCATCCGGGCTCAAGAAGGGTGCCTATTTAGTACAAGCTTGGAGTAGTTTCCTCAGAAAATTTTCTGGTATGTCAAGAGGAGTACAGGCTGGATCACGATACACTCTGTCGGCTATCATCCCGATTGTCTCGTCCACAGGTACGTTGGTAAACAGCGATTCTACGTCCAACGAGGCTCTTATCCCTGTGGCCCGTGTGCCCCGCAGTAAGTCAACAAATTCCTTTGGAGACTTCAGGCTGAAGGCGCAGGGAACATAAGGAGTCAGCAGGCCGTTGAGTCGCTTCGCCAGTCTGTACGTGGGTGTGGGTATCTGGCTAATGATTGGCCGAAGTGGGTTTCCAGGCTTGTGTGTCTTGACATTTCCATACGCATATCCAGGTTTATATTCCCCAATGATCTTTGGCAGGTGGAGTCCGGATTTCTTGGCGTTCACAGTTTCGATCAGTTTGTTGACCTTTGCTTTTAATTCGGCTGTAGTGTCCTTCGTTACCCTTTGGAACTTAGTTTGGTCAGAGAGTATGATGTTCATTTTCGCCAGATATTCGTCTTTTTTAAGAATGACATATATTGGCGACTTGTCACCTCTTCTGACAACTATCTCCTTGTTCTCACGAAGGCTTTTAGCTGCCGCTTTGAGCTCGGGGGACAGTATGGTGCTTCTGTAATTGCCTCGATTCTTGCCTCCTTGCACCATGGGAACCCTCACCCCAATAGTGCCCAACGGGAACCTTCACCCCAAAAGTGCACCATGTGAACCCTCACCCCAATAGTCCACCATGGAGACCCTAACCACAATAGTGCACCATGGGAACCCTCACCCCAATATTGCACAATGGGAACCCTCACCTCAATAGTGCACCATTGGAACCACTCACCCCAATAGTGCACCATGGGAACCTTCACCTCAATAGTGCACCGTGGGAACCTTCACCCCAGTAGTGCATCATTGGAACCCTCACCCCAAAAGTGCACCATGGGAACCCTCACCCCAATAGTGCACCATGGAAACTCTCTCGCCAATATTGCCCCATGGGAACATAAACCCCAATAATGTACCATGGGAACCCCTCACCCTAATAGAGCACCAAGGGAACCTTCACCCAAATTGTGCACCATGATAACCCTCACATCAATAGTGCATAATGGGAACTCCTCACCCCAATAGTGCACCATAGGAATCCCCACCCATCAGTACACCATGGGAACCCTCACCCTAATAGTGGACCATAGGAACCCTCACCCGAATAGTGCACCATGGGAACCCTCACCTTAATAGTGCACTATGAGAACCCTCACCCTAATAGTGCACCGTTGGAACTATCACCCCAAATGTGCACCATATGAACCCTTTCCTTAATTGTGCGCAATTGGAACCCTCACTCCAATAGTTGTTGGAAATTTCCAACAGTTATTCTCATCCATAATACAACAGGATGTATTTCCTGTATTAGGCTTCATACACATCTTATATTCATTTACTAATCCTAAATATAACAGGATATATTTCCTGTATTAAGCGTAATAGTTAACTAGCACTACAAATATGTAGCTTAGTATTGTGGAATTTACTGTATTAGGTTGTGGAACATCATGTAATTTCTCCTCCAATTGTGTAGTGTTGCGTCAGCCACTCACGGAGACTAAATTTCCACATACTTGTAGATCTAACACAGATGTAACCAATTACTTTCCATTATTATGAATAATAATTTAGTAATAGGTTTACTTTTAGTATACAACAGTTTACTGGAATTCCTGTACCCAGCTTGATCGCTGTTCCAGTATATAACATCATAATCTAAAATTATTTCCACCACAAAGAGTCTGATTTATTTGTGCAGTTTACATTAACTGACTTGCACTGTGAGAATCAAATATCACCACATAAAATATAAAGAGTGTTCGTAAACGCTCCCTTCCTTATTTAGCTTTAATAAATAAATATATTTTATGCTCGAACACTCACGGTAAGCTATTGCGCATGCGCACCATGGGCACCCACAATAATTGTGCACCATTGGAACTATCACCCCAATTGTGCACCATTGGAACAATCACTTCAATAGTGCACCATTTGAACCCTCACCCCAAATAGTGCACCAAGGAATTCTTCCCCCCTATAGTGCACCACGGGAACCCTTACCCCCAATAGTGCACCATGGGAACCCCTCACCCAAATATTGCACTATGGGAACCATCACGCCAATAGTGCACTGTGGGAACCCTCACCCCAATAGTGCACCATTGGATCCCCTCATCCAAATAGTTCACTATTAGAACTTTCACCCCAATAGTGCACCATGGGGAACCTTCACCTCAATAGTGTACCATGGGAACCTTCATCTTTATAGTGCACCATGGGAACCTTCTCCTCAATAGTACACTATGGGAACCCTCAACCCATAGTGCACCATGGGAACCCTCACACCAATAGTGCCCAACGGGAACCTTCACTCCAATAGTGCACCATGTGAACCCTCAAACAAATAGTCCACCATGGGGACCCTAACCACAATAGTGCACCATGGGAACCCTCACCCCAATAGTGCATCATGGGAACCTTCTCCCCAATAGTGCACCAAGGGAACCCTCATGCCAATAGTATACCATGAGAACACTCACCCCAATAGTGCACCATTGGAACTACTCACTCCAATAGTGCACCCCGGGAACCTTCTCCCCAATAGTGGACAGTGGGAACCCTGACACCAATAGTGCACCATGGGAACCCTCACCCAATAGTGCACCATTGAATCCCTCATCCCAATAGTGCACCATGGGAATCATCACCCCATTAGTGAACCGTGGGAACATTCACCATAATGGTGCACCGATGGAACTATCACCCCAATTGTGCACAATTGGAACCCTCACTTCAAAAGTGCACCGTGGGAACCCTCACCCCAATAGTGCACCATTGGAACCTACACCTCAATAGTGCACTATGGGAACCTTCTCCCCAATCGTGCACCATGGGAACCCTCACCCCAATAGTGCTTCATTGAGATACTTACCCCAATTGAGCACCATTGGAACCCGCACTTTGATAGTGCACCGTGGGAACGCACCTACCAATAGTGCACCGTGGGAGCCTTCACCCTAATAGTTCACTATGGGAACCCCTCACCCAAATAGTGCACCGTGGGAACACTTGCCCCAATTATGAACCATGGGAACCTTCACCCCAATAGTGCACAATGGAAACCTTTGCCTTAATAGTGAACCATAGGAACCTTCACCCCGACCGTGCACCTTGGGAACCCTCACCCCAATAGTTCACAATGAAAAGCCTCATCCTAATATTGATCCATGGGAACTATCACGCTAATTGTGCACCGTTTGAACCCTCACACCAATAGTGCACCAAAGGAACCTGCCCCCCTATAGTGCACCATAAGAACCCTCACCCCCAATAGTGCACCATGGGAACCCCTCACCCAAATAGTGTACTATGGGAACCCTTACCCCAATACTGCAAATTGGGAACCCTCACCCCAATAGTGAACCATTGGAACCTCTCACCCAAATAATTCACTACTGGAACCTTCACCCTAATAGGGCACCATGGGAACCTTCGCCTTAATAGTGCACCATGGGAACCTTCTCCCCAATAGTGCACAATGAGAACCTTCCCCCAATAGTGCACCATGGGAACCCTCAAACCATAGTGCACCATGAAAACCCTCACCCCAGTAGTGCCCAACGGGAACCTTCGCCCCAAAAGTGCACCATGTGAACCCTCACCCCAATAGTCCACCATGGGGACCCTAACCACAATAGTGCACCATGGGAACCCTCACCCCAATATTGCACAATGGGAACACTCACCTCAATAGTTCACCATTGGAACCATTCACCCCAATAGTGCACCCAGGGAACCTTCTCCCTAATAGTGCATCATTGGAACCCTCTCCCCAATAGTGCCCCATTGGAACCCTCACCCCAAAAGTGCACCATGGGAACCCTCACCCCAATAGTGCACCATGGGAACTCTCTCGCCAATAGTGCACCATGGGAACTCTCACCGCAATAGTGCACCATGGAAACTCTCACCCCAATAGTGCACCATGGAAACTCTCTCCCCTAATAGTGCACCATGGGAACCCTCACCTTAATAGTGCACTATGAGAACCCTCACCCCAGTAGTGCATCATGAGAACCCTCACCCAAATAGTGCACCTTGGGAACACTTGCCCCAATCATGAACTATTGGAAACTTCACTCCAATAGTTCACTATCGGAACCTTCACCTTAATTGTGAACAATGGGAACCCATACCCCCAATTGTGCACCATGGGAACGCTCAACCCAATAGTGCACCTTGGGAACCTTTGCCCTCATAGAGAACAATTGGAACCTTTACCCTGATATTGTACCTTGGGAACCCTCACCCCAATAGTTCACCATGAAAACCCTCACCCCAACATTGAACCATGGGAACCATCACCCTAATAGTGCACCATGGGAACCCTCACCCCAATAGTACACCATGGGAACCTTAACCCCAATAGTGCACCATGGACACCCTTACGACAATAGTGCATAATGGGAACCCTCACCCCAATAAAGCACAATGAGAACTCTCTCCCAAATAGTGTACCAATGGAACCTTCACCCCAAAAGTGCACCATTGGAACCTCACCCTAATAGTGCACCATGGAAACCTTCATCCCAATGGTGCATAATTGGAGCCCTCACCCCAATAGTGCACCCACAGGAACCCTCACCCTAATAGCGCACCATGGTAACTCTCATCCCAATAGTGCACCGTTGGAACTATCACCCCAAATGTGCACCATATGAACCCTTTCCTTAATTGTGCGCAATTGGAACCCTCACTCCAATAGTTGTTGGAAATTTCCAACAGTTATTCTCATCCCTATTACAACAGGATGTATTTCCTGTATTAGGCTTCATACACATCTTATATTCATTTACTAATCCTAAATATAACAGGATATATTTCCTGTATTAAGCGTAATAGTTAACTAGCACTACAAATATGTAGCTTAGTATTGTGGAATTTACTGTATTAGGTTGTGGAACATCATGTAATTTCTCCTCCAATTGTGTAGTGTTGCGTCAGCCACTCACGGAGACTAAATTTCCACATACTTGTAGATCTAACACAGATGTAACCAATTACTTTCCTTTATTAGGAATAATTATTAAGTAATAGGTTTACTTTTAGTATCCAACAGTTTACTGAAATTCCTGTACCCAGCTTGATCGCTGTTCCAGTATATAACATCATAATCTAAAATTATTTCCACCACAAAGAGTCTGATTTATTTGTGCAGTTTACATTAACTGACTTGCACTGTGAGAATCAAATATCACCACATAAAATATAAGGAGTGTTCGTAAACGCTCCCTTCCTTATTTAGCTTTAATAAATAAATATATTTTATGCTCGAACCCTCACGGTAAGCTATTGCGCATGCGCACCATGGGCACCCACAATAATTGTGCACCATTGGAACTATCACCCCAATTGTGCACCATTGGAACAATCACTTCAATAGTGCACCATTTGAACCCTCACCCCCAATAGTGCACCATGGGAACCCCTCACTCAAATTTTGCACTATGGGAACCCTGACCCCAATAGTGCACCGTGGGAACCCTCACCCCAATAGTGCTCCATTTGATCCCCTCACTCAAATAGTTCACTATTGGAACCGGAGGGAGCCGGTCGGCCGAGCGGACAGCACGCTGGACTTGTGATCCTGTGGTCCTGGGTTCGATCCCAGCCGCCGGCGAGAAACATTGGGCAAAGTTTCTTTCACCCTATGCCCCTGTTACCTAACAGTAAAATAGGCACCTGGGTGTTAGTCAGCTGTCACAGGCTGCTTCCTGGGGGTGGAGGCCTGGTCGAGGACCGGGCCGCGGGGACACTAAAAAGCCCCGAAATCATCTCAAGATAACCTCAAGATAACTTCCCCCCAATAGTGCACCATGGAAACCCTCAACCCATAGTGCACCATGGAGACCCTAACCACAATAGTGCACCATGTCAACCCTTACCCCAATATTGCACAATGGGAACCCTCACCTCAATAGTGCACTATTGGAACCC
Organism: Procambarus clarkii; assembly: GCF_040958095.1. NCBI lineage: Eukaryota > Metazoa > Arthropoda > Malacostraca > Decapoda > Cambaridae > Procambarus > Procambarus clarkii. Next base: position 41,675,663 of record NC_091180.1, on the reverse strand, counting down.
CTCAACTCAAAAGTGCATCTCCGGGAACCTTCTCCCCAATAGTGCACAATGGGAACCCTCACGCCAATAGTGCACCATGGGAACCCTCACCCTTTTAATGCACCACGAGAACTTTTACCCCAATATTCCACAATGGGAACCCTCACCTCACTAGTGCACCATTGGAAACACTCACCCCAATAGTGCATCCCGGGAACCTTCTCCCCAATAGTGCACAGTGGGAACCCTGACACCAATAGTGCACCTTAGGAACCATCATCCAAATAGTGTACCATGGGAACCCTCACCCAATAGTGCACCATTGAATCCCTCATCCAAATTGTGCACCATAGGAACTCTCACCCCAATAGTTCACAGCTGGATCGCTCACCCCAATAGTGAACCGTGGGAATCCTCACCCCAATAGTGCTTCATAGGTAAACTTACTTATATTGTGCACCATTGGAACCTTCACTCCAATAGTGCACAGTGGGAACCATCGCCCCAACAGTGCACCATGGGAACCCCTCACTCCATTAGTGAACCGTGGGAACATTCACCATAATGGTGCACTGTTGGAACTATCACCCCAATTGTGCACCATTGAAACTCTCACTCCAAAAGTGCACCGTGAGAACCCACACCCCAATAGTGCACCATGGGAACCCTCACTCTCAACAGTGCACCATGGGAACCCTCACCCCAATAGTGCACAATGGGAACCCTAACCCTAATAGTGCACCATGGGAACCCCTCACCCAAATTGTTCACCATTGGAACCTTCACCCCAATAGTACACCATGGGAACCTTCACCTCAATAGTGCACCATGGGCACCTTCACTTCAATAGTGCACGATAGGAACCTTCTCCCCAATAGTGCACCATGGGAACCCTAACCCCAAGAGTGCTTCATTAAAATACTTACCCCTTTGCACCATTGTGCACCATTGGAACCCGCCCTCTAATAGTGCACCGTGGGAACCCACCCATCAATGGTGCACCGTGGGAGCCTTCACCCTAATAGTGCACCGAGGGAACCCTTACCCCCAATAGTACACCATGGGAACCCTCGCCACAATAGTTCACCATGGGAACCTTTGCCGTAATAGTGCACCATGGGACCCTCACCCAATTAGTGCACCGTGGGAACCCTCACCAAAATGGTGCATCCTTGGAACTATCACCCCAATTGTGCACCATTGGAACCCCTCAATTCAATAGTGCACCGTTTGAACCCTCACCCAAATCGTGCACCAAGGGAACCTTCCCCCCTTTAGTGCACCATGGGAACCTTCACCTCCAATAGTGCACCATTGGACCCCCTCAAACAAATAGTTCACTAATGGAACCTTCACCTCAATAGTGCACCATGGGAATCTTCTCCTCAATAGTGCACCATGGGAACCATCACCTTAATAGTGCACCATGGGAACCATCACCTTAATAGTGCACCATGGGAACCCTCACCCCAATGGTGCCCAACGGGAACCTTCACCCCAAAAGTGCATCATGTGAACCCTCACCCCACTTGTACCATGGGGACCCTAACAACAATAGTGCACCATGGAAACCCTCACCCCAATAGTGCACAATGGGAACCCTCACCCAAATAGTGCACCATTGGAACCCTCACCCCTATAGTGCACCATATGAACCTTTACCCCAATATTGCACAATGGGAACCCTCACCTCAATAGCGCACTATTGAAACCCCTCACCCCAATAGTGCACCCGGGAAACCTTCACCTCAATAGTGCACCGTGGGAACCTTCACCCCAATAGTGCATCATTGGAACCCTCTCCCCAATAGTACCCCATTGGAACCCTCACCCCAATAGTGCACCATGAAAACCCTCACCGCAATAGTGCACCATGGGAACCGTCTCCTCAATAGTGCACCATGGGAACTCTCACCCCAATAGTGCACCATTGGATCCCTCACCCCAATAGTGCTCAATTGGAACCCTCACCCCAATAGTGCACGATGGGAACCCCTCATCCCCATTATTGCAACGTAAGAACCTTCACCGTAATGGTGCACCGTTGGATCTATCACCCCAATTGTGCACCATTGGAACCCTCACTCCAAAAGTGCACCATGGGAACCCTCATATCAATAGTGCACCAAGGGAACCTTCCCCCCAATAGTGCACCATGGGAACCCTCACCCCAATAGTACACCATTGGAACCCTCACCCCAATAGTGCAGCATGGGAACTCTCACCCCAATAGTGCACCAGTGGAGCTCTTGCTCCTGTTGTGCAGCATGTAAACGTTCACCACTGTGGTGCACCATTTGAACTCCGAAGCACTTTAACTCTCTCTCCATTAAGATCATTCAAGTAATATTACAGATTTCATCGAGAAAAATTTTTAATTGCAAATCAAGACTTATTCTTCGAATACAACTTAATATCAGAAGTAGGTATACGTCATGGATAACTAAAGAGCATTTTGAATAAGAGAAAGATTTTACTGAACGTTTCCAAGTGCCTCACATCAACATTATCACGTAAGGATACATCAAGTCGTCTAGCACCGCTGGACAGCAAATGGATTGAATAACATGTAAGTGAAAGTTGAGACTTGTGTAAGACCAGGCGAAGTAACATATTATTCTAAGTAAATGGTTTGTGAGTAAGTCAGCAAATTCACAAAAATTTAATCTGGAAATGTTATTTATTAGAAAATCTAGATTTTTTAACATTTTAAAAAATACCTGACATCAGTGATTCGGTTTGTGAGTTGCCATAAATGTGGACGTACCTGTTTCATTGATTGACACACCACTGTCAAACGAACCAAGGTGAAAAAAATAGTAAATGAATAAATGATTTATATAAGGATTGTTCTGAGTATTGTGACAAGAATACTGGAAAAAAAATATTTTCATATTGACAATTGGTTCCAATTTTCTCGGACAGATTTACCTCGTTTTGATTATATATCACCACGCCACCGGCTGACACACACACACACAAAAAAAATAGTGTGTGCACTGTGAAAACAAAAAGAGAATGGAACATTGGTTCGTATGATCACATATGTGGTACGAATAACATAAGAGCAGATGTTCGTCCATACTCACATTTTTAGATACAAGTATTGGTGACGGGCTATCTGCCTGGTATCGGGGGGGGGGGGGGTTGCAATGAAACTTGGTTATTTGAACCAACCTGACACTATCTTACCGTCAAACAGGCACCCCAACCACTCCCTAACAAAAAAATGACCGACTCCGGCCGCCACACTTCTGCTACCGTCGGTCGACCACCAATGGACACTGGAGTGCTTGCAATTATTTGGGAGATCACCCTGGTAAGCGTCTGATTCTGGGAGAGGGGTTCAGCGTCACCTTTATTATTTGGGAGCTTTAGGCTGCAATACATGGCACGATAAAAATATTCACTTATTTTGTACTCTACAGAAACCATTAATCTCTCACCTTGCACTGCGCCTTTCATGCCAAAACGCAATCAAGCACTCCCATAAACATCGTGGTCCATATTATCCTCTGTTCCATTACTTGACGTCCCTTAATATTATCATCATCTGGGTCCTCAAAATATTCTGTAAAGTACTTCTGCAGTTCCTCCAATCAGCTGCAATGAAATCCTTCTTAAATGTCAGTGAAGCTCTCTCCAAACGCTTTACTCAACGATGTGTAGCTTCCTACACTACTCGAAGATTCACTGTTTCTGGAATTTCCAGTCCTCAACTTGAAGTCCTGCACCACCTTGCAGTTCAGCTCCCACTATGAGTTTCAACTCTCACTTGGAGTTCAGTATACACTCCTTCTCTGGTATGAAGTTCTCTCAGACAAACCGTTGTAGTTCTCCAACCCAAACGTTGCAGTTCTCCCACACAAACCTGCAAATCCATCAGCATGCCATAATAAACGTTTTCCTGACTAAACATAATTAAATGTATTCACGGATAATAAAACTACTCCATCCGACCTCTCTTTAAACACTATTGCATCGCCACAACGGTCCTCCCCCATCCTGGGTGGGTCCACATGGGTACATGTCCAGACACGTCGCTGGCCACCTCCAAGGTGGCGAGGCTGGGGCTTCCCCCTTCAGTCAGCACTTTACCTTCGGCGAGGGCTGACGTATCACTGTTCCCTCCAGAATGTTCTCTTATCTCTAAGCTCTTATTTGAGTTCACACTCACAATAAAGTATATGTCCTACACGCATAAACATTTGCAATGATCGCTGGGCTTGAGTCACAGACTTCTGTGACTCAAGTAAGGTCATGACATCCTACTAACCCCACGTCATGTCACCAATGTACCGACATCTCATATCATGTCACCTATTTACATACTCATCCTCTGCTCATAATTTAAAATTATTCACTGACATTTATTATATATTTAATATATACATCTTTCGTCTGACTTCTCAATCAGGTCCAGATAGCCAAATAACTCTTAAAAAGGTAGACTCGTTCCACTTAGGCTACATGGGGGTCATAACATTCCCCCTCCCCTTATTTTTGAGAGTTAATGTCAGTGGCTAGGCTCGTAACAACGCATCAGCCACCACATTATCTTGTCCTCTTATATGCCTTATCTTCAGATTATATTCTTGAAGTAACAAGAACCACCTGGTTAACCTCTGATTTGCGTGCTTCATCTTGCTCAGGAACACCAGGGGATTATGGTCTGTATGCACAGTAACTGGGTGAAGCCAAAGTCTCCTTCTCGGCCGTATTGTACGATCTCTGATGTTTGACAAACTTTTTCGAGAAGAAAGATACGGGGCGATAAATTTAATCCTTCGGCTGTGTCAGTACAGCTCCAGCCCCCACATCATTGGCATCTACGAACAATGCAAACGGTGCTCCAATATCCGGCGACACTAACTCAGGCGCCCTAGTTGCCTAGGGCGCCTAATCTCTTGGTTTTCTCAAACGCCTCCTGTGATATTCCGTTCCATTCCCATTTCTTATTCTTAGACAACAAACTTGTCATAGGGATGGTTACCGTGGAAAAATTCTTACAAAATTTCCTGTAATATCCGATGATACCTAAGTATCTTAACAACTCTTTCTTCGCTTTGGGTACCGGGAAGTTACCGATGGCTTCAACTTTCGTTCTCACTCGAGCAACCTCACCTTGCCCTACCACATATCCTAGGTATTCTAGCGGGCTGTCCCAAACTCAATCTTCGCCAAGTTAATTGTTATGTTGGCCTTCTCTAACCGATTTGTTCCGCCGGTTAGTCTGCTTACGTGCTCTCTCCAGGAGAGAAATACCACAATGTCGTCGACGTATACTGCACAATCCATTGCACCTTGCAACACCTGGTTCACAACTCGTTGGAAATATGAGCTTGCTCTCAGTGACCCAACTTCTCTCACACCTTGTCTAGGCTGTCCATGTCGGACACCTTTGCTTCATCAGCCCTCTCTACTTACAGTTTCCTCCCTCTGTTTCTTCTTCTTGCATTCCACACGTCAAGAGTTAGACATTTATTGTCTGTATCTCATCTGTCGTCCTCATACTTCGGTTCATCATCCTCATGCTTCAGTCTGTCGTCATCATACTTTAGTCTCTCATTATCATACTCCAGTTTCCTGTCCTCACGCTTCCATCTACCGCCATCATACTTCTGTCTCTTGTCATTATGCTTCACTCTCTCGTCTTCACCGACGATTCCTTCTTTGGTCTCCTCACTAATCTGAGACTTCATCGTCTTCGACTTCCAACGATCCTTCGAATTTCTTCTTCTTCTCCATGCTGCATTACCGTCTTCCTCTTCTCCAGTTTCGCGATACTGCACAACTCCAATTCTTCTCCTTCCACTCTTCCTCGTTCCCTCAAGGCTTCCTCTGATGTAGACAGACAATATGCTGATCGATTGACTCCTCATGTCTGCAAGTTGTTTGAGAAGGCAGCTGTGTATATTGGCAAATCTCGTAGCTGCTGTGCTGGTGGAGTGTAAATCTGCTGTGCTGAGTAAGGCACAATGATACCTTCAGGGATTGGGTATGGATAGTAAGGATGCTGACGAGTACGAGTATGCACCTAAATTTTAAATTTTTTAAATTTTGCCCCGAGGGGCGAGTTTATTGGGCAGCGCCACTCATCTTGTGAGTGAACATACCGCCATAGCAGAATGTACAACACTCCCCAATAGGAAGAAAACCCGCTGGGTTGTTCATCCTGTCACTTGTACCCAGACACAGCTGGGACTTGCTTAACTGTCTCAAGTGAACAGCTCCTCAAACAAGAAGATTAACATTTATCAACCCTTAAAAGCTTACGTTATCTTGCGGGTGCAAAATGGGGAAATCTTTTAAGAACAGTATCAATATTTGACAAATAGTGTTTTCCTAACTCAAACAATGTGGGGTTTATTATTCTACACATATTCCTAATGTCTCTCAGGTGTCCACATTCACGTAGATAGTGGTTAAGGCGGTGTCCATCACTCTCACCACAGATTCTGCATCTTCGCTGATCAACTGTTGTTTCCATTCCAAATCTCCATGGATATTTGTATCCAAGACGGATTCTCGCTATTACTGATTCTCTCCCTCGTCGTCCTCCTCTTCGGCCATAGTGATTGGGCTTGCCAGCTGCAACCATGTTGTACCATAGTACAGATTCACTGGTTTGTGCTTCTATCCTCCTTTCCTCAGTTACCTTGTCACGGTGATGTTGCCTGATAATACCTCTAATTTGTAGTTGAGTCTTGGGTATGAAGTATTCAATATGGTCTCCTTCAGCGCCTTCAGCAGCCAGCACATCTGCTCGTTCATTCCCACATATTCCAACATGGGAGGGGATCCACAGAAACTTGATGACTCTTCCCTGATTGGTAAGTACTCTCACAGCTCTCTTAATTTCAGCGACTATTGCAAGATTTTCTGCCTGATTTTTACTTAGGCTTTGCAGTGCTGCTTTTGAATCGGTGCAAATCACTGCACCATTAGTGTTCCGTTCAAGAAACCTTAACGCCATTACAATTTCAGTTAGCTCTGCTTGCGTTGAAGAGGCATAGTTCTCAATACGTGCTTTTTCTTCATTTCTGCGTTGGAAAGTATTATACTTGATTACCGTGTATGCTGCACCAGCCGTGCCATTGATAGGATTAGATGACCCGTCAATGTAGATTTGATCTAGTTCATCTCCGGCTTCTTTATAAATTTCCTCGAGATACTTGTGCTATCATGTTGGATTTTTTCATTGCCATTTCATTGATGATGATCTTGCATTAGTCATCCTCCCAGGGAGGTAACCTCTCTACAGGCAGGAGCTCACGGGCTTGCTCAAGCAGGTGAAGCTCTTCAAGGTAGCAGACTGCTCTGTGATGCCATTTTTTGCTTCTCCTGTTTCCCCCTGAAGGTAGCACAGAGCTCAGTTTTTTCTTGGCAATATCATTGTAATGGGGATCTCTGGCTATCCGAATTGCAAGCTTAGCATTCAGCTCCTGAATTCTGCTTTTAACACTGGGAAGGGACAACTCCTCTCGTAGATTAGACGTTTTGGCAGTTCTTGGAACTCCAAGAATGATTGTCATGGCTTCATTTTGAATGCTTTCAAGCCTTTTCATATCGCTTTGGGAGTAGGTGCACAGAACTGGTGCGGCATAGTCTATGACGGAGCGCACATAGGCTGTGTACATCATTTTAAGCACGGCAATAGAGGCTCCATGTCCATTCCAGGTCATAGCTTTCAGTGCCCTGAGTCGACTTTTGCATGTCCCTATGAGTTGATTGAGCTCCTCTT